>NC_056748.1:248914800-249164800 GCF_019279795.1 Protopterus annectens
AAATGACCCAAAATGGCCAATAAACTACAAGTTACTGCCTTAAACCACTCCTCTGAGGACAAACAGGCAGCTCAGTACTCCCTACTCCCACTAGTGAGTAAAGAAACTACCCCTTGACCAAACAAGGAAAATGGAGAAAACAGGAACCAAGACAAAGCCCAGGGATCAGCAAAATCTGGTCTCTGGAACACTAGTTAGGAAAGTATGGAAAGCAAGGATATTTTTTTTTTTTTCAAGTTTTATTACAGAAAAGCAGAAAACACAATAAATGCTATGATTTTCGATTAAATGCTATCAAGAGCTAGTACACTTGAGTGTATTAGCCTGTAGTTTAACTTTTAGGCAAAACTTAAACTAGCAAGTGCAGTAAACAGTTTTAGCTTATAAACACAGTAAAAACAGTGCAAACTTTGATAAAATAAGCAGAAACAGTAGTCGAAAGGCACAAAAAGTCGAAAAAGCCAAGACAAATACTTAAAATCTGGAAAGGTAGTCTTTGCTGGTCTCTGCTGCTAGAGGAACACTGCTGGCCACCACGAGGAGCTGTGCTGAGTTCTCAATAGCTGGAAAAGCCCGCTAAAGCGTGCTTTATAGCAGGGGGCTGGAAAAGACAGGAAATGACCCAAAATGGCCAATAAACTACAAGTTACTGCCTTAAACCACTCCTCTGAGGACAAACAGGCAGCTCAGTACTCCCTACTCCCACGAGTGAGTAAAGAAACTACCCCTTGACCAAACAAGGAAAATGGAGAAAACAGGAACCAAGATAAAGCCCAGGGATCAGCAAAATCTGGTCTCTGGAACACTAGTTAGGAAAGTATGGAAAGCAAGGATATTTTTTTTGTTTTTTTCAAGTTTTTTTACAGAAAAGCAGAAAACACAATAAATGCTATGATTTTCGATTAAATGCTATCAAGAGCTAGTACACTTGAGTGTATTAGCCTGTAGTTTAACTTTTAGGCAAAACTTAAACTAGCAAGTGCAGTAAACAGTTTTAGCTTATAAACACAGTAAAAACAGTGCAAACTTTGATAAAATAAGCAGAAACAGTAGTCGAAAGGCACAAAAAGTCGAAAAAGCCAAGAAAAATACTTAAAATCTGGAAAGGTAGTCTTTTCTGGTCTCTGCTGCTAGAGGAACACTGCTGGCCACCACGAGGAGCTGTGCTGAGTTCTCAATAGCTGGAAAAGCCCGCTAAAGCGTGCTTTATAGCAGGGGGCTGGAAAAGACAGGAAATGACCCAAAATGGCCAATAAGCTACAAGTTACTGCCTTAAACCACTCCTCTGAGGACAAACAGGCAGCTCAGTACTCCCTACTCCCACTAGTGAGTAAAGAAACTACCCCTTGACCAAACAAGGAAAATGGAGAAAACAGGAACCAAGACAAAGCCCAGGGATCAGCAAAATCTGGTCTCTGGAACACTAGTTAGGAAAGTATGGAAAGCAAGGATATTTTTTTTGTTTTTTTCAAGTTTTTTTACAGAAAAGCAGAAAACACAATAAATGCTATGATTTTCGATTAAATGCTATCAAGAGCTAGTACACTTGAGTGTATTAGCCTGTAGTTTAACTTTTAGGCAAAACTTAAACTAGCAAGTGCAGTAAACAGTTTTAGCTTATAAACACAGTAAAAACAGTGGAAACTTTGATAAAATAAGCAGAAACAGTAGTCGAAAGGCACAAAAAGTCGAAAAAGCCAAGAAAAATACTTAAAATCTGGAAAGGTAGTCGGTTCTGGTCTCTGCTGCTAGAGGAACACTGCTGGCCACCACGAGGAGCTGTGCTGAGTTCTCAATAGCTGGAAAAGCCCGCCAAAGCGTGCTTTATAGCAGGGGGCTGGAAAAGACAGGAAATGACCCAAAATGGCCAATAAACTACAAGTTACTGCCTTAAACCACTCCTCTGAGGACAAACAGGCAGCTCAGTACTCCCTACTCCCACTAGTGAGTAAAGAAACTACCCCTTGACCAAACAAGGAAAATGGAGAAAACAGGAACCAAGACAAAGCCCAGGGATCAGCAAAACCTGGTCTCTGGAACACTAGTTAGGAAAGTATGGAAAGCAAGGATATTTTTTTTTGTTTTTTTCAAGTTTTTTTACAGAAAAGCAGAAAACACAATAAATGCTATGATTTTCGATTAAATGCTATCAAGAGCTAGTACACTTGAGTGTATTAGCCTGTAGTTTAACTTTTAGGCAAAACTTAAACTAGCAAGTGCAGTAAACAGTTTTAGCTTATAAACACAGTAAAAACAGTGCAAACTTTGATAAAATAAGCAGAAACAGTAGTCGAAAGGCACAAAAGTCGAAAAAGCCAAGAAAAATACTTAAAATCTGGAAAGGTAGTCTTTTCTGGTCTCTGCTGCTAGAGGAACACTGCTGGCCACCACGAGGAGCTGTGCTGAGTTCTCAATAGCTGGAAAAGCCCACTAAAGCGTGCTTTATAGCAGGGGGCTGGAAAAGACAGGAAATGACCCAAAATGGCCAATAAACTACAAGTTACTGCCTTAAACCACTCCTCTGAGGACAAACAGGCAGCTCAGTACTCCCTACTCCCACTAGTGAGTAAAGAAACTACCCCTTGACCAAACAAGGAAAATGGAGAAAACAGGAACCAAGACAAAGCCCAGGGATCAGCAAAATCTGGTCTCTGGAACATTAGTTAGGAAAGTATGGAAAGCAAGGATATTTTTTTTGTTTTTCAAGTTTTGTACAGAAAAGCAGAAAACACAATAAATGCTATGATTTTCGATTAAATGCTATCAAGAGCTAGTACACTTGAGTGTATTAGCCTGTAGTTTAACTTTTAGGCAAAACTTAAATTAGCAAGTGCGGTAAACAGTTTTAGCTTATAAACACAGTAAAAACAGTGCAAACTTTGATAAAATAAGCAGAAACAGTAGTCGATGGTGCATTAATCCTCCTCCCACAGTGCCCAAATACCACAGCTCCACAATGCAAACTCCACAGGAGTCATCGGGGGTATCACATTACAGTACACACTTACACTTGTGTATATATCTATATCTATATCTATATCTATATATATATATATATATATATATATATATATGTGTGTGTGTGTGTGTGTGTGTGTGTGTGTGTGTGTCCATCTGCGCTAGAATTGCATCCTGTTCAGGATTATGTTCTCTGACTTGCACCCAGTAATTGTTGGGATGGCATCCAGTTTCCTAATGTCCATGAAATGCTTTAAAAGGCCAGTCAGAGAATGAATAAATGAACGCTACATAAAACACAAAAAGTGTATACCTTTATAGTTCTTTTCAATCTGAGCAATGTCCTACACTTGAAGTTCTCATTATTTTGTATTATTTTACATATGAAACTCAAGAGGTTATAGCAATCAACCTAGCATCAAGAAGAAAGCTCAGCTATCTTGTTATATACAGTGATTTAGTAGTACACCACTACATGTAATTACTGATGGAAACATCACAAAAAAGGGAAGTACTCATTTTTATGAGGTGAAGTTTCACATCGCCACATAATAATAATAACTGTCAGATGTACTGCCAGTTCGACTTTCTGTTCTGCTTTGTTAATCGTCTCTCTGTCCAAAGGCAAGTCAGTATAAAAGCTTGTGTTTATGGAAGGACAGTATAGCAAAGTTATTTAACACACACACACACACACACACACACACACACACACACACACACACACACACACACACACGCACATAAGTTCTTCACAGAAGCCATTTTATGCCAAAAGCCACTGTGGTTCCCTTATACCCCTGAAATGCATTAAGTGGCCAATCAGTGAATGATTGAATGAATAAATTAAATGAATACTACAGACTTGTACAATACCCAGCATTGCATTAAACTCAAAAAATATTTTTTTCAATTTACTGGCATTTCATTAACAGACACATTTAATATGCTGAGTAATGGAATGGTATAAAACTTTTTTTCTTTCTTTTTAGCAAAGAAATGCAAAATAATACAAAATAATGAGGACTGCAAGTGAAAATGTTGCTCAGACTGAAAAGTACTATAAAATTATACAACTTTTGTTTTTTTTTTTATGCAGCATAAATAATTTTCCATACTTGTAGCAAACAGATCTGAGTGATATTTAAACATTTTAAAAGTTAATTGTAGGAGTTAATTACATTTTTGAAAAGAGAAAAAAAAAAACTTTTTCTAGTTTTATGAAACTGCGTGTAAACCGCTTTGAAATAAAACTTGGTTAACAAGGTGGTACAGTTACATAACTTGTTCAGCACACGTCTAGTTACATAATATATGCTGTTATTATTGTGTCCCGGTTAATGTGCAAGCATTCTAAGTAATATAAAGGCATATAAGCCTTAACTGTTGCTTTAAGTGCCTCACAAACTCTGTATGAGTCAGACTTGGATACACGAGCTTACATAGCTATATGTATTATTACAGTGCTACATATCGTCTCATTTTAGTTACAAGCTTAGGAGGCAATGATGTAATTTATTTAAATGTTAATACTTAGTTACAACAAAAGGCAAATATATATATATATTCAAAATGTATAACAAATAATACTTATATTTTACTGTGAATACCAAATGTTGCTAACACAGAGTGTTGTGACTTACTGTAATGTTTCATTGTCTCTGGTGTATTGTAACAATGTTTATTGATCATACTAAGCACCTTAATTGATGTTTATTCTGCCTACTTCTTTCTCAGTTCTACTATTCTTATCCACTCCTACCTGTGTGTTGTCATTCAATGTGGTGTTTCTTGAAACACTGTATACAATGTTCTTTAAGGAATAGTCAAGAACTGCATGCAATACCCTCTCACAACAAAACAAGGTTGTGGCTTGGGATGGCTGAAACACTTTATTACCTCTCTAATCAACTATGTCTCATTGCATTTCAGTGATACCACTTCTGGTTGTTTTTTATTGCTACTGTGTTACTTTTTACTTCCTTTACTGCTAAATATCACTTTCTGAATGTTTTTGCATTGCTTGCCAACACAAATGCTTCAGATAATCTACCTCCAAACTGACATTGTTCCTTTAACCTGCACAGTTCTTCCATATACCAAGAGATAATCTAATTGCTTACCTAAATTGTGGTATAAAAGTTGTCCTTCTTACCAAAATTGCATTGTATTAACTGTTTCTTTACATAGTAAATAATTCATTTCGGAAGTACGCAATATTTCTGATATTGCCTTTACATAAGCAATTTTATATCAAAAGCCAATCTGGATAAATGCATCCCCTGTTCCATAAACAGCTACCTCTTCTGTTATGCAAAATGCTTTCGTGTTTTTAGAGACCCTTATGTATGTAAAAGTTAAGTATTTTCTCTATAAACTTAATGTTAATTTTTCTGTTATATAAAATCAGTAAAATGCTTGAATTGACTTTATACATTGCTTATGTTAGTAAAATATTGTAGTCATTGAATTATATGTCTTTTATGCATGTCACTAAATATCTAATCACTGATATTCCCTTATTTAAAAATAAACCTTGTGTCAAATTATTTAAATTGATCAAATGTATAAGTCACACTGTACAACTCAATCAGTGTAAAGTTTCATCATTCAGTCCCTTGCAAAAAAACACTTGTAGTGTGGAATATGAAATGAGATGGAATTAAAATTATTTGTTATTATTAAGGCTGGGAGGAAATGCTTTTCTGACTTTAGGTTATGCTGGGTCGGCTCATTAATCATTTCTAGCAGGCCCAGGTCTGCCAGAAATACATTAATTTCATTGTTTTAAGTTGATTAAGAAGGATATGTCACCTAAAATTATTAGTGTGGAGAAAGCTGGCTTGAAGACTCATTTTTGTCTTTGTAGAAGAACGCAGTGATAAATGCAATCAGAAACGAGAAGCACAAGGCTGTTAGTACTACAAAACATACTTGTATTTTACTTCCTGAGACCCAAAAGACATGAAAGTCCTACATGGAAATAGAAAAATGTTAACATTTCAGCTTGCCGTTCAGAGCAATTATTGACCAAAGAGAAGGCACATGTCACCCCCCCCCCACACACACACACAAAGTTAGTATCACTGCCTCAGATGGTAGCATACTCATTGCCGATGCTGAGTAGATAAAAAAAATGAGGTTCTGTTTCCACATCAGATGCTTGGACACATTTCTTTATTTATTTTATTTGCAGTTTCTTTGCCAGGATAGTCCATTGGGCCACAAGGAGCCCATTTTCAATTGAGTCCTGGGGAGAAAAGCTCCAGAAAAATACAAATACATAGTACACATTGCACATACACATTGCAGATTATCTCACAGGAATACAAAATAAATATTATAAGAAAAGGTTAACAATGATAGAATACATCAGTATAGTTCATTAAACAGCAATAAAAACACTTTTCTTTTCACAAAAGTAGCAGCATAGGGTAACTGTTAAGTAGTTGGTCAAATAGTTCAATAGAGCTGTGGAACTATAGGAGGCAGTGATGGCATATTTAGTTCTAGGAGAGTAGGAAGTGGTATTAGAAGGATTAGGTAGGATGGGAACAGGAGCACTTCCGTTGTGAAGTTAGGTGTGAGTGCAGCAAGGTTTTAAATTAGGAGAGACTGCTGGTGATGTGGATAGGAGATGGTAGAGAATTCCAGAGGTGTGCAAGAGAGAAGGACATTAGGTGATTCCCAGCTGGACGTGTGGGTTTGTGCAATTTAATTAGTTTTTGGGAATTAGATCTTAGAAGTCATTCTGGTTCATGTATTTCAAAGATAGTGGCTAGGGAGGGACAAAGAGAGGGGTTGTAAATGAGTTTGTGTGCTTGGATGAGTTGGGTATAAGTGAGGAGGTTAGGTAGTTCAAGGCAGTTTAGTTGTTGAAGAGAATTACAATGGTGAGAAATGGCTCTGTGACCTGCCGCAAATGTTGATATCTTGTTATAGCAAGAGGAGAGTTTAATTTTGAGGGAGGATTGCAGGTTGGTGAGGATAGATGCACCATATAGGAGGGATGGGATGGCTAGTATGAGCCTGGTAGAAGGAGAGATATAGCAATTATGGCAGTATTGCATACCAAGCTTTTTGTGTTTTTTTTTAATATTTATTTGTAAAGGTTTGTCGAATTTTAGTTGATTATCTATGAGTACTCCTAGTAGTTTAGTGTCAGAGACTATTTCTAGGGGAATATTGTTTTTGCTGGTGATTATGAATGCATGTTTATCTAGGGAGGAGATTTTGGAGGCAGTGAATAACATAAGTTTAGTTTTGGTTGCATTAAGAGTCAGATGGTTGTCTAGCATCCACTGCTCAGTAGAGGAGAAGGCACGTTGGGTAAGCTTATTTAGAGTGGGGATAGAAGGGGAGGAGCAGATAATGGTAGAATCGTCGGCATATTGGATGAGGCTGGAGTTTGGAATGGCTTGGTAGAAGTCATTAATGAATATATTGAATAGTAGGGGGCCTAAAATGGAATCTTGGGGGACACCTGTGTGAGTATTAAGGAAAAGTGAAGTGGCTTTATTCCATTTGACTGCTTGTTGTCTGGTTGTGAGGTAGCTGGAGAACCACTTGGTACAGAAGGGGATAGGTTTAGTTTGGAGAGTTTATTAAGAAGCAGGTTGTGGAAAATAGTGTCAAACACCTTGGGGAGGTTGAGGAGAAGGGTGGACATGAAATGGCCAGAATCACAGGCTTTGTTAATTGTTTCAAGGAAGGAGAGGAGGGCAGTGGAGGTGCTATTACCCGGTCTGAATCCATGCTGTGTGGGGGTAAGAAGCTGGTTGTTGATGAGATAGGGTAAGAGTTATTGGTGGATACATTTTTCAAGAAGCTTAAAAATAGGGGATAAGATAGCAATAGGGCAGAAGTTTGGAATGTCATTATTATTGGCTCCTTTATGTAGAGGAATAATAAAGGTTTTCTTCCAGAGCTGGGGGACCTGGCTTTCTGAGATAGACCGATTAATTAGCATGGTGGTAGGGACAGCAATGGCTTCTGCGACTACTTTTAGGAAGTAGGAGAAATGATCTATGACAGACAGTGCAGTGCACCATGGGAGTTGTTGCACTGTTGAAGTATCATTCTTCTAATGGGACTTTAAAGGGAGGTCCCATCTACTTAAGCTTTTGGCACATTATGTGGTAGTTCTCAGTACTATGGCACTTATTGAAGAGTAGGGCAGGAGTTTAGTTTTGTTTATTAAAAAATCATTACTTATTATATTAAAAGGAAGGTATAATAAAATAATAAGTTTAAACAAAAATATCATCAGTATAAAATTCATTTGAAATTTCTAGTCTCATAACTCCAAAGGTACATTACATGTATAAAAACAATTAATGTTTATTAAAATGCATCATGACTTCTTATCAGTTTTTATAATATGCATGCAATTGCAATCCCCGAGTGTTAATTTAATTTTTCATAAGAATCCTTCCCTTACGTGATAGTCTGGTCACAACGTTGTCCGTTTTTATGTGATGCACATAAGCACTCTGTTCTGTCATAGGAAGTACAGGCTGTGATAAATGTAAAAGTCTAGAGATGGAGAGAGAGAGAGCGAGAGAAACATCTTAGTTTATGTGTTATAATAAGACTTATCCTAAAAAGAATATCCTAATTCAAAATAGATGATTAATAGCAAATGTTTTAGATGTGGAGGATTAACAAAGAAACCAGACAGCTACTTGAGCAGTTCAAAGGCTGATTATGATACTAAAAATTGAAAAGTTGCATTAAATTGTTTATGGATGTAAATAAATTACTTTGTTTTGATATACAAAAGCACAGAACATGCTTAATAGAGAGTTAAGGTTACTTTAAAATGATCAGTGTAATGCAACACATGCTACCTCATAGAACATACAGAAAAAGAAAAATATATTTATAAATATTATAAGTAGAAAATGAGATGTATTAGATGGGTTGCTAATGTGTAAATACTTAGAACTGCATATCATGTGGTACACATTCCTTCTAGAAGCTGTATAAATAAACATCTCTTGGAGGTTAGAAGTTCTTCCATAATGTCTATTTAGCTTGATGCCAGTTTTCACAAACATTCGTTTTTACTGTCAGTGAACAGAAAAAATGAATTGATTAAAGAGTCAATGGAACCCAAAATTAATACATTTTAGAGACATTGAGTAGATTAAATACTTCAAGAAGGAATCCAGCAAGACTGACAGACATGGGAGGACATAGGTGCACTAACATCCTACTGATATTTAACAAATTTAGAAACTGATTAGAATATTAACAAACTTGGAAATTCATCAAAAAAATTATTGATGGCAGCAAAATAAATAGAGTGAGATCTCAGAGAATGAATGAAATAGCCAGAATGCACCAAGTAAGTTTATAAGAATAAGATGGTTCCATCTGATTTAAGAGGAATCTACTGCCAATCATTAGCGGACTGGAGTTCCGCTGTGGCAACTCCTAACTGGGAAAGGCCGAAAAGACAAACAATAGGTTTCAGCAGAATTTAAAGACTCTTGAGACAGATCAAAATGAATGGAGTCCAGTGACACTGGACAAAATTAGAAGAGTTAAAGCCCCCTGTATCATTACCAGAACAAAGGTATTTACTGCAGCAATATTCACCCAGTTTACTGTGAAGTGAGACAGTCAGAATTATAGCTTGCTTGCTTCTCTGATTGTTTTTATTTAACATGAAATCTGTGTTGCATGTCTCTTACAGATTTAAATGTACTTGTAATTTTAAGAAAGCCATTCCCCTGCATTACTAAACTGTGTGTTTGAATGTATTTTTAAGTTTGTGTTCAGCTCTCACTTAAGCTGTTGATGTACAGAATCTGATTAAAATAGTGCATTAACTGCTTTTCCAGAATGATGGTTAGTCCTTGACATTTTGAGGAGTAGATAATGGGACGCTTAGCTATGGTACCTACTATGATATTTTCTTTCCCTTCTATCCAAGAAGAAGGTAAAAACTTTCATATGAACGTGATGCTTGCCTACATGCTTATAGTAAATACTCAAGGATACTAGTATTGAACATACATAATAGGCAAGAAGGTTACTTTTTTCCTGTCCGTTGATCTTAAATGTGGTTTTTGTGGACCTGAAAAAATTATTTGAGTTGTGAAGACATACTGAGTGGCCATTTTGAGGTGAGCTGGTGAAATTGCCCAAGAAAGTTAAGACTACTAAATAAAGCGGCATCTCAGGAAGACATTCTCCATGTCACTTGATACTTTTCCAACAGGAAGAGACAGTAAACTGATTTTATTCACTTGATTCATTTCTATACAATGGTGAAAATCATAGCTAAAAGTCGATTTCTTCAATGGTTAATGAGTTTCATGAAAAGTTTGGTATTTCCTGTGCTTCAGACTAACTGGTATTACCTTCATTGATGTTGCCAGAAGATTCTGTTGTGCCTATGCATCATCTACCCAACCCCACCCCGCAAATGGAACTCTCCACTAAAAAGTGAAGGAGTAGACTTGTGAAAAACAAAAAAGCTGGACAATACTAAATCACCAGAAGGATTTACAGTAAATGTATTGCCATGTGTGAAGTTACATTTGAACTGATCCTCCAGATGGTAACATGAGAGACATTCACTTCTGCTTGCATAAAAATATTTATGATATTTAAACAGTGTCAACACGTGGGTAAATAGTGTGCTCATTTCTTTGGATAAATGACAAAAACAGTCATGGCATTGATGCACATCCCAGTGAAATGCAATGCATCCTGTTATTAATGTTGTAGAGCAGCACACATGGAGAGTACACAGCTTATACTCTCTCATTGCCATAAGTGATTACTACTATTGCCTCTGAGTAGATAGGAATAAAATATCCATCCCACACCACACAAAAGAGTAGTTCTTCTCACTAAAATTTGCTGTGTGTGTGTGTGTGTGTGTGTGTGTGTGTGTGTGTGTGTGTGTGTGTGTGTGTGTGTGTGTGTGTGTGCGTGTAGGTGTGTGTGTCACTGACCACAACAAGTAAACATGGCTGTAAGAAATTTGTATCAGATGCAAAAACTGTAAATTATGGAACATTTCTTTATATAAAACTGGTGCCAACCTTCATAATTCAGGAATTTTCTATTCATTTGTGAATAGTAATGCATGAAAAGGAATGTTTTAGATAGTATTACTTTACAGTTGGAGGGTATGGTGGGACAAAAGGTCAAAGGTGGAATATGCATCAAGTCTTCTAGCTCTACAATACAAACAAATATAGTATATTTGTAAAGTATGTTATTCAGTTTATGAGACTGTCACTGGTCGCTAAGTCTGATTTAGATTTCTGCTGCATGTGAATCAGTTCTAAAACACTTGGCACCCTTTAACTCTGTTAAAACTGAGTGCCGATTTCATAAATGTTGGTGTGCACTGCCATCTCATTATTTGCAGACTGGACATCTATTTTCTTCTGTTGTTTCTCAACCTTCCTCTCAATCTCACTTCACACATGTCATGTCTGTAGAAGGATATCTCTAATCCTTTGTGTTACAGTTTCATTTGTACTGCATATAAAAGTCTGTTCACTTTGACCTTACAGTATATTCAGTGGGAAGTGTCCTCCTTGTCCTTGAGCTGTCGCCGCCTAATTAAGACATTACTTTCAGTGTATTACTGTCTCCTCCTAATTAAGACATGACTTTCAGTGTATTACTGTCTCCTCCTAATTAAGACATGACTTTCAGTGTATTACTGTCACCTCCTAATTAAGACATTACTTTCAGTGTATTACTGTCACCTCCTAATTAAGACATTACTTTCAGTGTATTACTGTTGCCTTCTAATGAAGACATTACTTTTAGTGTATTACTGTCTCCTCCTAATTAAGGCATTACTTTCAGTGTATGACTGTCTCCTCCTAATTAAGACATTACTTTCAGTATATTACTGTCTCCTCCTAATTAAGACATTACTTTCAGTGTATTATTGTCACCTCCTAATTAAGACATTGCTTTCAGTGTATTACTGTTGTCTCCTAATTAAGACATTACTTTCAGTATATTACTGTCTCCTCCTAATTAAGCCATTACTTTCAGTGTATGGCTGTCTCCTCCTAATTAAGACATTACTTTCAGGGTATTACTGTCGCCTCCTAATTAAGACATTACTTTCAGTGTATTACTGTCTCCTCCTAATTAAGACATTACTTTCAGTGTATTACTGTCTCCTCCTAATTAAGACATTACTTTCAGTGTATTATTGTCGCCTCCTAATTAAGACATTGCTTTCAGTGTATTACTGTTGTCTCCTAATTAAGACATTACTTTCAGTATATTACTGTCTCCTCCTAATTAAGACATTACTTTCAGTGTATTACTGTCACCTCCTAATTAAGACATTACTTTCAGTGTATTACTGTCTCCTCCTAATTAAGACATTACTTTCAGTGTATTACTGTCGCCTCCTAATTAAGACATTACTTTCAGTGTATTACTGTCGCCTCCTAATTAAGACATTACTTTCAGAGTATGACTGTCTCCTCCTAATTAAGACATTGCTTTCAGTGTATTACTGTCGCCTCCTAATTAAGACATCACTTTCAGAGTATTACTGTCTCCTACTAATTAAGACATTACTTTCAATGTATTACTGTCTCCTCCTAATTAAGACATTACTTTCAGTGTATTACTGTCTCCTCCTAATTAAGACATTACTTTCAGTGTATTACTGTCTCCTCCTAATTAAGACATTACTTTCAGAGTATTACTGTTGCCTCCTAATTAAGGCATTACTTTCAGTGTATTACTGTCACCTCCTAATTAAGACATTGCTTTCAGTGTATTACTCCTGAATCAAACTTGAGACAGTGATCCGTCTCTGCTAGGTTAACCAGTCAGATAGTGAACAGGACTCGAACAAGGAATAAAATAATATTTATTAAATAAAAATCAACTTAAGATGTCTAAGAAACGTGGTAAGCGCTTTCATCTGCAATAGCAGACTTCATCAGACCACTGTACAACAGAAATGGAAACATATTTAATAACTTTTTGGAGCCAAAATTAATTCAAAATTCAAACAGCTGACATCCATTTAAAGTGCCAGTGCATATATCTTGTGAAAACACATATAGAGTTCAATATTCACAATAAAATCGATACGCATCATAAAGTGCATAATCAGCTTGATAAACTCCACAGCTAAAAACACATGAATAAGATAAATAATGATAATAATACCCACTACCATAAAATATATATGAAGGTGTTAAAATTTGTATAAATTATTATGTATAAAAAATATATATAAAAAATGTATATATAAATAAATACTTATGAAACAACTCTGCCTAGTAAATTACTAATGATCTAAAACAACACATTCATTAAGGGGAACTTAAAACAAGAGGTGTAAAGTGCTAATAATAAATATGTCACTAATATCACAAATCTTAAGAAGTACATAAAAATATGGTTCACATCAAATGAAATTACACATAAAAACATTCAACTTATAATAGTTGCAATAAGGGTTTGATTGAGATAAAATCATTAATACCTGGGTGCTTTGTGGCATTGGTCTTCATCTGCCACATACTTTCCTTTTTTCCTAGGAGAGCTTTAAAATTACCTCCTCGTAGAGACCTAACTACCTGATCAATTATGGCAAATCTAAAAACATGTGCGTCACTGTACTCTTTAATATGTCTATATAAGGCATCATTGGTGTCTTGGACCTTAATCCTATACAGATGTTCATAAATCCGCTTCCTTAATTGCCTTTCAGTTTTCCCAATATAGAATGCTGTACAGGACGCACATTTTGCAAGATATATTATATTAGTACTGTAACAATTCCCTTTCTTAAACTTAATATAGGTCCTGTTGATGTCATCCAATTTACATCCCCTATTTTCGTTTATAGCAAAACATTGTCTACAGGAACCACATGCCACAGGGCAGGGATAGTCCTGTATAACACTACGGACTGTGGTAATAAGGTACAGAGGATATTAATTAAGACAGATAATTATGAAATTGTGTCCCTAAATGAAATTAACATCGGATATCGTAAGATTGATTTGGCTTTGGAAAAGTACCTTATTGACAATAGGATTACTTTGGAGACTTACAATTTTTTAAAGGTGGAATTTCCTGTGCTCGCCACAGTAGTAGGCATACCTAAAATCCATAAGGATATACTTGATCCCCCATTTTGCCCAATCATATTGGGCAGTAAATCGAAGACCTTTAACATAGGAGTAGCCATAGACAGATGGGCTAAGCATATATATGGGAACACACTGCACCTTATAAAGGATTCATGGATGTTTTTGTCTAATCTTACTACAGACAAATGGTAAAAGAATTTGCTATATATAACTATTGATGTTGTAGATTTGTTTTCTTGCATCCCTAAAATGCAAGGTCTTGAAGATTTTAGTGAGAGCTTAAGAAGGTATTCTAACCTTAGTTGGGATCGTATTAATCTGATAACCGATATGATGGGATTAGTATCGGACAATAATTATATTTATTTTGAAGGGGAATATTTTAAACAGATAAGAGGTGTAGCCATGGGGGCTTCTTGAGCCCCTATTTTTGCTAATTTAGTTATGTTGGAATGGGAGTACCAGTATCTATTTAATAGTGCTTATTTTCAGCATGTTGTATATTACACAAGGTTCCTGGATGATATGTTTTTGTTATGGGATGGACCAGTTGAACATTTTAATGATTTTATGGTCCAATTAAATCAGTCCAGTAGTTTTTTGAAATTTACGCATAAAGTTAGTACGGATGGTATTGCTTTTTCGGACACGTTTATAAGACATACAGATACTGGTTTTCAGTCAGAGATATTTAGAAAAGAAACATTCTCAAATGGGTATTTGGATTTTTCTAGTAATCACCCCAAACATATATTAAGAAACATCTTTAAAGGGCAATGTATTCGGGCAGCTAGAATGTCCTCTAATTATGAAGTAATGATTAAAGAGATACATTTTATTAAAAATATGTTTATTAATAGAAGTTTTCCTTTACCATTACTGAATGACATTGCTTCTTATGTTATAAGAGAATGGGGTAAAAAGTACCCCCCGATATTGGGAACTGTATATAATTATAATAATGTTATTTAGCCCTTTAAAGCTGGGGGGCTTGAGTCCAACAAAGTATGTGTATTAATGTATTCTCCCCATGTTAATGAAATTAAAAACATCTTGTTTAGATATTGGAACATTTTAACTGTTGATGAGGAAGTAAAAAATGAAGTTGGTAATGGACTATGTTGTGTATATAAGGTGGGATTAAATATAAAAAGATTGTTGGAGAGCGTTAAAAATAACCGGAACCCTATGAAGCAGGATGTTTCCACTAAAAAATGTGGTTCCTGTAGACAATGTTTTGCTATAAACGAAAATAGGGGATGTAAATTGGGTGACATCAACAGGAACTATATTAAGTTTAAGAAAGGGAATTGTTACAGTACTAATATAATATATCTTGCAAAATGTGCGTCCTGTACAGCATTCTATATTGGGAAAACTGAAAGGCAATTAAGGAAGCGGAGATATGAACATCTGTATAGGATTAAGGTCCAAGACACCAATAATGCCTCATATAGACATATTAAAGAGTACGGTGACGCACATGTTTTTAGATTTGCCATAATTGATCACATAGTTAGGTCTCCACGAGGAGGTAATTTTAAAGCTCTCCTAAGAAAAAAGGAAAGTATGTGGCAGATAAAGACCAATGCCACAAAGCACCCAGGTATTAATGATTTTATCTCAATCAAACCCTTATTGCAACTATTATAAGTTGAATGTTTTTATGTGTAATTTCATTTGATGTGAACCATATTTTTATGTACTTCTTAAGATTTGTGATATTAGTGACATATTTAGTATTAGCACTTTACACCTCTTGTTTTAAGTTCCCCTTAATGAATGTGTTGTTTTAGATCATTAGTAATTTACTAGGCAGAGTTGTTTCATAAGTATTTATTTATGTATACATTTTTATATATATTTTTTTATACATAATAATTTATACAAATTTTAACACCTTCATATATATTTTATGGTAGTGGGTATTATTATCATTATGTATCTTATTCATGTGTTTTTAGCTGTGGAGTTTATCAAGCTGATTATGCACTTTATGATGCGTATCGATTTTATTGTGAATATTGAACTCTATATGTGTTTTCACAAGATATATGCACTGACACTTTAAATGGATGTCAGCTGTTTGAATTTTGAATTAATTTTGGCGCCAAAAAGTTGTTAAATATGTTTCCATTTCTGTTGTACAGTGGTCTGATGAAGTCTGCTATTGCAGATGAAAGCACTTACCACGTTTCTTAGACATCTTAAGTTGATTTTTATTTAATAAACAGTATTTTATTCCTTGTTTGAGTCCTGTTCACTATCTGACTGGTTAACCTAGCAGAGACGGATCGCTGTCTCAAGTTTGATTCAGGTGTTGTTTCGAGTCTGTTGTGGAGTGGATTCAGTGTATTACTGTCGCCTCTTAATTAAAACATTACTTTCAGAGTATTACTGTCTCCTCCTAATTAAGACATTACTTTCAGTGTATTACTGTCTCCTCCTAATTAAGACATTACATTCAGTGTATTACTGTCTCCCCTAATTAAGACATTACTTTCAGTGTATTACTGTCACCTCCTAATTAAAACATTATCTTCAGTATATTACTGTCGCCTCCTAATTAAGACATTACTTTCAGAGTATTACTGTCTCCTCCTAATTAAGACATTACTTTCAGTGTATTACTGTCACCTCCTAATTAAGACATTACTTTCAGTGTATTACTGTCTCCTCCTAATTAAGACATTACCTTCAGTGTATTACTGTCTCCTCCTAATTAGGACATTACTTTCAGTGTATTACTGTCGTCTCCTAATTAAGACATTACTTTCAGTGTATGATTGTCTCCTCCTAATTAAGACATTACTTTCAGTGTATTACTGTCTCCTCCTAATTAAGACATTATCTTCAGTATATTACTGTCGCCTCCTAATTAAGACATTACCTTCAGTGTATTACTGTCTCCTCCTAATTAAGACATTACTTTCAGTGTATTACTGTCGTCTCCTAATTAAGACATTACTTTCAGTGTATGACTGTCTCCTCCTAATTAAGACATTACTTTCAGTGTATTACTGTCACCTCCTAATTAAGACATTACTTTCAGTGTATTACTGTCTCCTCCTAATTAAGACATTACTTTCAGTGTATTACTGTCGCCTCCTAATTAAGACATTACTTTCACTGTATTACTGTCTACTCCTAATTAAGACATTACTTTCAGTGCATTACTGTCGCCTCCTAATTAAGGCATTACTTTCAGTGTATTACTGTCACCTCCTAATTAAGACATTACTTTCAGTGTATTACTTTCACCTCCTAATTAAGACATTATCTTCAGTATATTACTGTCGCCTCCTAATTAAGACATTACTTTCAGAGTATTACTGTCTCCTCCTAATTAAGACATTACTTTCAGTGTATTACTGTCGCCTCCTAATTAAGACATTCCTTTCACTGTATTACTGTCTCCTCCTAATTAAGACATTACTTTCAGTGTATTACTGTCTCCTCCTAATTAAGACATTACTTTCAGTGTATTACTGTCTCCTCCTAATTAAGACATTACTTTCAGTGTATTACTGTCACCTCTTAATTAAGACATTATCTTCAGTATATTACTGTCGCCTCCTAATTAAGACATTACTTTCAGAGTATTACTGTCTCCTCCTAATTAAGACATTACTTTCAGTGTATTACTGTCGCCTCCTAATTAAGACATTCCTTTCACTGTATTACTGTCTCCTCCTAATTAAGACATTACTTTCAGTGTATTACTGTCTCCTCCTAATTAAGACATTACTTTCAGTGTATTACTGTCTCCTCCTAATTAAGACATTACTTTCAGTGTATTACTGTCACCTCCTAATTAAGACATTATCTTCAGTATATTACTGTCGCCTCCTAATTAAGACATTACTTTCAGAGTATTACTGTCTCCTCCTAATTAAGACATTACTCTCAGTGTATTACTGTCACCTCCTAATTAAGACATTACTTTCAGTGTATTACCGTCTCCTCCTAATTAAGACATTACCTTCAGTGTATTACTGTCTCCTCCTAATTAAGACATTACTTTCAGTGTATTACTGTCGTCTCCTAATTAAGACATTACTTTTAGTGTATGATTGTCTCCTCCTAATTAAGACATTACTTTCAGTGTATTACTGTCTCCTCCTAATTAAGACATTACCTTCAGTGTATTACTGTCTCCTCCTAATTAAGACATTACTTTCAGTGTATTACTGTCGCCTCCTAATTAAGACATTACTTTCAGTGTATGACTGTCTCCTCCTAATTAAGACATTACTTTCAGTGTATTACTGTCTCCTCCTACATAACACATTACTTTCAATGTATTACTGTCTCCCCCTAATTAAGACATTACTTTCAGTGTATTACTGTCACCTCCTAATTAAGACATTACTTTCAGTGTATTACTGTCTCCTCCTAATTAAGACATTACTTTCAGTGTATTACTGTCGCCTCCTAATTAAGACATTACTTTCACTGTATTACTGTCTCTTCCTAATTAAGACATTACTTTCAGTGTATTACTGTCACCTCCTAATTAAGACCTTACCTTCAGTGTATTACTGTCTCCTCCTAATTAAGACATTACTTTCAGTGTATGACTGTCGCCTCCTAATTAAGACATTACTTTTAGTGTATTACTGTCGCCTCCTAATTAAGACATTACTTTCAGTGTATTACTGTCACCTCCTAATTAAGACATTATCTTCAGTGTATTACTGTTTCCTCCTAATTAAGACATTACTTTCAGTGTATTACTGTCACCTCTAATTAAGACATTACTTTCAGTGTATGTCTGTGTCCTCCTAATTAAGACATTACTTTCAGTGTATTACTGTCTCCTCCTAATTAAGACATTACTTTCAGTGTATTACTGTCTCCTCCTAATTATGACATTACTTTCAGTGTATTACTGTCACCTCCTAATTAAGACATTACTTTTAGTGTATTACTGTCGCCTCCTAATTAAGACATTACTTTCAGTGTATTACTGTCTCATCCTAATTAAGACATTACCTTCAGTGTATTACTGTCTCCTCCTAATTAGGACATTACTTTCAGTGTATTACTGTTGTCTCCTAATTAAGACATTACTTTCAGTGTATGATTGTCTCCTCCTAATTAAGACATTACTTTCAGTGTATTACTGTCTCCTCCTAATTAAGACATTATCTTCAGTATATTACTGTTGCCTCCTAATTAAGACATTACCTTCAGTGTATTACTGTCTCCTCCTAATTAAGACATTACTTTCAGTGTATTACTGTCGTCTCCTAATTAAGACATTACTTTCAGTGTATGACTGTCTCCTCCTAATTAAGACATTACTTTCAGTGTATTACTGTCTCCTCCTACATAACACATTACTTTCAATGTATTACTGTCTCCTCCTAATTAAGACATTACTTTCAGTGTATTACTGTCACCTCCTAATTAAGACATTACTTTCAGTGTATTACTGTCTCCTCCTAATTAAGACATTACTTTCAGTGTATTACTGTCGCCTCCTAATTAAGACATTACTTTCACTGTATTACTGTCTCCTCCTAATTAAGACATTACTTTCAGTGCATTACTGTCGCCTCCTAATTAAGGCATTACTTTCAGTGTATTACTGTCACCTCCTAATTAAGACATTACTTTCAGTGTATTACTTTCACCTCCTAATTAAGACATTATCTTCAGTATATTACTGTCGCCTCCTAATTAAGACATTACTTTCAGAGTATTACTGTCTCCTCCTAATTAAGACATTACTTTCAGTGTATTACTGTTGCCTCCTAATTAAGACATTCCTTTCACTGTATTACTGTCTCCTCCTAATTAAGACATTACTTTCAGTGTATTACTGTCTCCTCCTAATTAAGACATTACTTTCAGTGTATTACTGTCTCCTCCTAATTAAGACATTACTTTCAGTGTATTACTGTCACCTCCTAATTAAGACATTATCTTCAGTATATTACTGTCGCCTCCTAATTAAGACATTACTTTCAGAGTATTACTGTCTCCTCCTAATTAAGACATTACTTTCAGTGTATTACTGTCGCCTCCTAATTAAGACATTCATTTCACTGTATTACTGTCTCCTCCTAATTAAGACATTACTTTCAGTGTATTACTGTCTCCTCCTAATTAAGACATTACTTTCAGTGTATTACTGTCTCTTCCTAATTAAGACATTACTTTCAGTGTATTACTGTCACCTCCTAATTAAGACATTATCTTCAGTATATTACTGTCGCCTCCTAATTAAGACATTACTTTCAGAGTATTACTGTCTCCTCCTAATTAAGACATTACTTTCAGTGTATTACTGTCACCTCCTAATTAAGACATTACTTTCAGTGTATTACCGTCTCCTCCTAATTAAGACATTACCTACAGTGTATTACTGTCTCCTCCTAATTAAGACATTACTTTCAGTGTATTACTGTCGTCTCCTAATTAAGACATTACTTTTAGTGTATGATTGTCTCCCCCTAATTAAGACATTACTTTCAGTGTATTATTGTCTCCTCCTAATTAAGACATTACCTTCAGTGTATTACTGTCTCCTCCTAATTAAGACATTACATTCAGTGTATTACTGTCGTCTCCTAATTAAGACATTACTTTCAGTGTATGACTGTCTCCTCCTAATTAAGACATTACTTTCAGTGTATTACTGTCTCCTCCTACATAACACATTACTTTCAATGTATTACTGTCTCCCCCTAATTAAGACATTACTTTCAGTGTATTACTGTCACCTCCTAATTAAGACATTACTTTCAGTGTATTACTGTCTCCTCCTAATTAAGACATTACTTTCAGTGTATTACTGTCGCCTCCTAATTAAGACATTACTTTCACTGTATTACTGTCTCTTCCTAATTAAGACATTACTTTCAGTGTATTACTATCGCCTCCTAATTAAGGCATTACTTTCAGTGTATTACTGTCACCTCCTAATTAAGACCTTACCTTCAATGTATTACTGTCTCCTCCTAATTAAGACATTACTTTCAGTGTATGACTGTCGCCTCCTAATTAAGACATTACTTTTAGTGTATTACTGTCGCCTCCTAATTAAGACATTACTTTCAGTGTATTACTGTCACCTCCTAATTAAGACATTATCTTCAGTGTATTACTGTCTCCTCCTAATTAAGACATTACTTTCAGTGTATTACTGTCGCCTCTAATTAAGACATTACTTTCAGTGTATGACTGTGTCCTCCTAATTAAGACATTACATTCAGTGTATTACTGTCTCCTCCTAATTAAGACATTACTTTCAGTGTATTACTGTCTCCTCCTAATTAAGACATTACTTTCAGTGTATTACTGTCACCTCCTAATTAAGACATTACTTTTAGTGTATTACTGTCGCCTCCTAATTAAGACATTACTTTCAGTGTATTACTGTCACCTCCTAATTAAGACATTATCATCAGTGTATTACTGTCACCTCCTAATTAAGACATTATCATCAGTGTATTACTGTCTCCTCCTAATTAAGACATTACTTTCAGTGTATTACTGTCGCCTCCAATTAAGACATTACTTTCAGTGTATGACTGTCTCCTCCTAATTAAGACATTACTTTCAGTGCATTACTGTCTTCTCCTAAAGAAGACATTACTTTCAATGTATTACTGACTCCTCCTAATTAAGACATTACTTTCAGTGTATTACTGTCTCCTCTTAATTAAGACATTACTTTCAGTGTATTACTGTTACCTCCTAATTAAAACATTGCTTTCAGTGTATTACTGTCTTCTCCTAATTAAGACATTACTTTCAGTGTATTACTTTCGCCTCCTAATTAAGACATTACTTTCAGTGTATTACTGTCACCTCCTAATTAAGACATTACCTTCAGTGTATTACTGTCTCCTCCTAATTAAGACATTACTTTCAGTGTATTACTGTCGCCTCTAATTAAGACATTACTTTCAGTGTATGACTGTCTCCTCCTAATTAAGACATTACTTTCAGTGTATTACTGTCTCCTCCTAATTAAGACATTACTTTCAATGTATTACTGACTCCTCCTAATTAAGACATTACATTCAGTGTATTACTGTCACCTCCTAATTAAGACATTACTTTCAGTGTATTACTGTCTCCTCCTAATTAAGACATTACTTTCAGTGTATTACTGTCTCCTCCCAATTAAGACATTACTTTCAGTGTATTAGTGTCGCCTCCTAATTAAGACATTATTTTTAGTGTATTACTGTCGCCTCCTAATTAAGACATTACTTTCAGTGTATTACTGTCTCCTCCCAATTAAGACATTACTTTCAGTGTATTAGTGTCGCCTCCTAATTAAGACATTACTTTTAGTGTATTACTGTCGCCTCCTAATTAAGACATTACTTTCAGTGTATTACTGTCGCCTCCTAATTAAGACATTACTTTCAGTGTATTACTGTCTCCTCCTAATTAAGACATTATCTTCAGTATATTACTGTCTCCTCCTAATTAAGACATTACTTTCAGTGTATTACTGTCGCCTCTAATTAAGACATTACTTTCAGTGTATGACTGTCTCCTCCTAATTAAGACATTTCTTTCAGTGTATTACTGTCTCCTCCTCACTAAATATTTTTTTTATTATTTCAAATAAGATGTCTTAAACATTACATGAAATAAAGATAAATAACATATTTACAATTCTAAAACATTACTAACTTCAAACCATTATATAACTATTTACATTGTTGTCTATGCAAATAACATTGAAATTCTATATTATGTAAAGTTAGAAACATAAGATGATATATCTTCTTCGATCTTTTCGAGTATTTCCAGTACTTTCAACTGTCTCCTCCTAATTAAGACATTGCTTTCAGTGTATTACAGTCGCCTCCTAATTAAGACATTCCTTTCAGTGTATTACTGTCTCCTCTTAATTAAGACATTACTTTCAGTGTATTACTGTCTCCTCCTAATTAAGACATTACTTTCAGTGTATTACTGTCATCTCCTAATTAAGACATTGCTTTCAGTGTATTATCACTACAGTGATTACTTGCAGCAAACAATTCCAAGTGTTATATAATCATTCATTTTGCTTGTTCAAAAGATGACTATATGCACCCTACCATCATATGGACTTCAGCAATTCTCTTTTAAGATGTTCTTCCTGAGATGCTCTGAACTGTTAACGAGTTGTATACCATATTAATGTAGATTCTTCATATTTGATATTTTATGTAAAACCTAGCATTCTAATTATTTGCATTGTTTACAAACTTGCATGTGTCCTGTCAGAACATTTTCATTAAACATGTTTCCATTTTATGGCATATTTTATATAGCTGTGCAATTTCAGGTTTCCTATTTAAAGTTTACACACTTCAGATACTTTCATTATCTTTCTAGGTCTAGACATTGTTTCTGTAGCTTTTGTAATCTGTGTTCTATATCTAAATATATATATATATATATATATATATATATATATATATATATATATATATATATATATATATATATATATATATACATGGGTTCCGTTCAAAAGCTCAAAATACTGAAATGTCGAATTTCCGTATTTCAAGCCCAAGAAGCCGAATCCACATAATAGCGAAAGTTTAGAAGTGAGTAATTTAAAACCTTGAATACCAGAGGTTTTGAATTTCGCCCTTCTAAAGTTCCACTATGGTCATGTATTCAGGTAAGTGTGTCTGTTTGTTAAGGGATTTGTGTAGGGGCTGTGGTGTGTGTCATTGTGTTTTGTTGCTGTGATGTGTGTGTGCGAAGAGAAAGTAGCTTGTGTGGTGGTGTTTTGTGTGTGTTTGTATGTAGTGCGACCTCAGAGTGAGAATATTTAAGTAGGGGGTGTGGGGGCGAAGCCCCCCCACATGGGTGGTGCAGGGGGGCTTGCCCCCCTGCTTTCATGTAGTAGAGTGATTGTGTCTGTTTGTGTGGTGGATGGTGTGTGTGTGTAGTAAAACCTTGACATTCAAAACTTCCGGTATTCGAGGTTTTGAATTTCATGGTTTTTAGTTTTCGTTGTTTTGTGGATTCCACTTCTTGGGCTTGAGATACTGAAATTCAAGATTTCAGTATTTTGAACTTCTGAAGTGAATCCATGTATATATATATATATATACACATAAAGGTATACATATACATTCTGTATACATATATCATATTATTGATAAAGTAAAGTATCTGGGTATATGGGTAGATTCAGCTATGCATTTTTCTAATCATATCAACCAATTGGTTAATGATAGTTATAGAACTATAGGTTGTATAAAAAGATTTATAAAGTCTAGGAAATCAAAAATGATAAAGTCATTGTTTGTTAGTTACATTATTCCCAAACGTGAGTATGGAATAACAATATGGAAACCATATAAGAAAACAAGCATGAGTAAACTGGAAAGAGTACAACGAAAATATACCAAGGGCATCCATGGATGTGAAAATTTAAGTTATTATGAAAGACTAAAATATCTGAACTTATACAGTGTCTCTTACAGATATCTAAGAGGAGATCTTATTCAGGTATATAGGGCATTTTGGGACAACTACCTCTGGGAATGTTTGGGTTTATCAAAAAGTACTAGAGAATCATCAGATAACCTATGTAGAAGATTCTATAGGAATGAGAAGTTACTAATTGGTTCTCTGAGAGAGCAGCTGATGCATGGAACAGACTGCCAAATTACATTAAAGCAAGTACTAGTTTAGATATTTTTAAGATCAGTCTGGGCACTTATTGTGGGAACAAGTGTTTGGGTATATTGACAAGCTAGAAGGGGATTAATGCCCGTGCTTGAAATATTTGTATGTATGCATGTATGTATGCCAAGTGAATGTTCAGACCTAATTTATTTGAACTGATATTGTAACTGTCTTTAGGTTTCAGTCATATAACATGCATAACTATATACTGATGTTATAATTTAGGACCTGAGAATAACCAATTTTCTACATAGATGAGCTAGACTTAAACAGAATAAATCTACCAAAGACTGGGCTGCATAATGCTTGTTTTGAAATTAGCATTTTTCCCTGTTGGCATACTTTAGACCTTTGCTGGGCTTGATGATTGATGCACTGGTTGCACTAGATATCCATGAACCCGTTCCCCCTTTTCCTGAATCTTAAATGTAGCCTCTCTGCCCTCCATCTTTCAGGTGCCAATGCCGATCAATAATCATGATTATTTATCCTTCAGGTGCCACGACGTAATCTTGATTACTCATCCTTCAGGTGCCACAGCATAATCTTGATTATTCATTCTTCAGGTGCCACGGCTTAATCTTGATTATTTATTCTTCAGATGCTCCAGCATAATCATGATTATTTTAAAGAGTGCTCACCTCCATCAAACTCGCTTCAAGTTGTGATGTTCACAAGTACTTTTGTGTTGGGCAGACTCACTTAGATAGTTAGAGTTAGATGCCTTTGAGTCAAAATTGACTCATCCCAACTCTGTGGGTGGTCCCATAACATTCTCAATGTCATATTATCGAAGTAACTCTTATTCAAATGTTGTTTAAATTGTGTTGATTCAAGGGAGTAGCCCTTGTTTGCATCCACCCCTTTGTAATAGGCAGATGGTAAACTTGTCTAGCCTAACCCCTTATCCAACCCATCTCAGCTGGGCTAGTCATGTAGTTATCTTGTCTTAGATAGACCAACACACATGAATCTCTCAGCTGTAATTTTTAAAATTGTGTTTATGCATAATGAATATTTTAAGCCAACCCCCCATGAAATATTCAGATGGTGTGTTTAAGTTATACCCCCCTGCATTTCACTGTGTTGCCATGTCTTTAGCAACAGTGGTATTAGCCTCAGATGTTCCCTCTCTCACGTCATTTTCCCTGTACCACTGCACATACAGGGAACTACCCCTTCTACCTCCCTCATGCTCACAGATCCCTGAGTAGTGGCGGAATGCTTTTAAACCACTTGGCTGAGCTACTTTTAACAGAAGTGTCACCATATTTTTCTCCCCAGGCCTCCACTGCAAATGGGATCTCTGGGCCCAGTGGACGTCCTGCATAATCAAACTGGAAATAAATAAATAAATAAATTGGTGAAGGATGAGTTGCTGATGCAGCTTATTATAGGATAATACGCATTCCACGTGGCTGGTCGAGGAAGTTGATAAAGGAAAACATAAACATATTTGCCAAAGAGGCAGAAACATGGAAGGTGAAATAAAAAATAAATGAAAGAGAAACTGAAAGAGATAATTTGAGATAACAGAAGGAAGGGGGAGCAAGAGGGGAAGAGAAGGGAAACAGAAGCAAAAAATCCTGCATAAAATGGGAGGATAATAGAATTTAGATGGAAAAAAAATGCAGTAGAGGAGCTGATTTTTGCAAGCATCATAAAGTAACTAAGGCACTAACTAGCAGTGAGCATAAACAGCAAGAGACTGAGAAGGGGTATATAGGATATAGGATCTACATGAGAGATGGGTTAATAGTAGAGAGGATGGTAGAGGAAATACTGGAGGAGTTTAGGAGGTTGGGGAAGTGAAGAGAAATATAGCAGCTAAATGAGACACATCCCAATTCATGATAAGCACAAAAAGCTGCAAAGCAACATTTCCAGCACTTTAATGATATATTATAAAATAAATATAAAACCAATCAAGCTTTCAAGTATCACCTCTTTCTTAATGCTAAGAAAAATGAATAATAGCACAAATTTAAACAAAAATCATATCACCGAGTGAACCAATTAAAATGCAGCCAGATATAATTAATTAAATTAAATAATTACTGCTCTCATTTTAAAAATTGGTTTTATATTTACCATGGTCTATATGCACTTTAATGCAAGTTAAAAATATGATAGGGAATCTACTTAATTTTGTATGTAAGAGGGAAAGGAATTTGAAGCTACAGTTCTGTTATAAAGAACTGAATGTTCCATTAAGCTGTAAAGTTACTATTAAAGCTAATATACCATGTTATGATTGGCAATTTTGCTTTTGTTTTAATAAGAGAAATATTTGTAAATGTCCAGTTATTGGTAAAGTATTGCACAATGGCAAATTTTCTTTATTTAGCAACAGGTGAAGCATGTAAATATTTTTATGTTGGTAAAACTAATAGAATTTGAAAGAGTGTGTGTCAGAGCATTTATATGACATACAAACAGAAGTTATTAGTATGCCGCGGTGGTACGGCGGTAGTGTTGTTACCTCACAGCAAGAGGTTCTCCCGTTCACTTCTCGGCTTGGCTTGGGAGTGCCTTCTGTGTGGAGTCTGCATGTCCTCCCCGTGGTTGGGTAGCGTTCGAAAGACATGCGTGTGTAAATGGGTGTGCCTTCGTTGAAAGTTGGGCGTCGAGCTGGCACCTCGGCGTTTCATAAAAATCTACTGTCAATCATTAGCGGACTGGAGTTTCGCTGCGGCGACCCCTTATCGAGGAAAAAGCCGAAAGACAAACAACAACAACAAACAGAAGTTATTAGTAATGCTTTAGCTAAACATGTGATAGATAATAATAGTAACAGGCATCTGTTCAGCTTCAGAGCTGTTACTTAATTATGTAAAAGCAGATGAAGTGGTGATATCACTTTAAAAATGGAATGTGTTGAGTATAAAGGGACCAACTTTTTCATGCAGGACTGAATAACGTGGTTAGTATAAAACCAATTGTAAAAATGAGATCATTAATTATACCCATTTCCCATTATGTCTGAATAGATGTTTGTCTTCAAATGTTATTTGATTATTTAAAAAAATGCTTTCAGATATCTGTGTTATATATTGGAAAGTTTGTTATAAGGTGTCTTTTTAAGACTAGTGGTGGAAATGAGGATGGATATTTATTTGTAAGTTGCTGATATTGGGCCAGAATGACATGTAAATATAAAAAAAAAAAAAAACTTGGAAAAGGAAGTCACTAGCTAATTGTAGAAACCAGTCAATACATACCATGCATATCAATTGTGTAAGTTGTTATAGATTGTGTAATAAAGGAAGGGTTTCTTTTTTTTAATCCTGCACCTTGACTACAAGAAGCAGTTCATTCACAACTCCGTACCTTAATCCTTATATTAGAAGTGTAAATTTTGCATATGCATGTCTAGACACAGTAGAGGCTCACAAGATAGAAAGGAGTTACAAGCGAGTTCAGGCAAACAAAAAAAGGACCTAGAACATAGCTGAACAAAACATTGTCAACTGTACATATATTTTAACAGTAGCAGGGCAGAGATACCACCTGCTGCCTCAGCTACCATGGGACATTGTTTTGCACAATATTATGACATCATGTCTTATATATTTTATTAATTAGGGAGGTACAGCAAGGCAGAGAGATTAGTAACATTCCACCATACTACACCAATGATGGAGGAGGAAGAATATACTACACCAATGATGGAGGAGGAAGAATATACTACACCAATGATGGAGGAGGAAGAATATACTACACCAATGATGGAGGAGGAAGAATATACTACACCAATGATGGAGGAGGAAGAATATACTACACCAATGATGGAGGAGGAAGAATATCTAAGTGCCTTTCACCTTCTTGTACTACACCACTTCCCTTCAGCGAGGGTATTTCTTTTTATTTTATGAGTCATTAACAGATATAATGATATGTTGCATTTTGCATAAGCCCCTTGCACTACAGATAATAACATGTTTATGAAGTTGTCTCACTCCTCCTTTTTTCCGCCATTAAATACCTTTTATAAAACATGTCTTCTATCCTCATAAGCCTATCAAATTTGCCAGTGTTTGCTTACTATTTTAGGCATATGGCCACGACTGTAATCCTGCCATACTGACAGAAGAAATTTCATGGAAGGCCCACACTCTTTATAGCTTTCAAACTATTTTCTGCCTACATTTTGGAGAAGTTGTTGCTCTGTGTAATGTCTTTGACAACTAACCTGGGAATTCATAAAAGTGTTCACGCTCAAAAGGCCCTGCTCCCATGACACAGTATTTTGAAACTAAGAGACATTTTAGCTGTGATAAGGAAAGGTCTCACTTTCGGCTGATTTGCATGTCTCTGTATCACAGTTTCTGCAGAGAATGCATATCACAGTAGTAAACTCCTGCGTATGTAGGCATTGCCAGCCCATGTCAGTCACTGTCCCTCACAAATACATGTAAACATTCAAACACACACACACACACACACACACACACACACACACACACACACACACCCACCCCTGTCCCTGATGTTTCTGCACTCCTCCTATCTTGTAGTCCCACTCCCCAATCCCTGTAATACCTGGAGTGTCATTAGGGCACAGGAGTTTAATGTATTCCCTGGTGGCTAGTGTTTCCCCTCACACTCCAATCCCTGTAATACTTGGATTGTGATTAGGGCACAGGGGTTTAGAGTATTACCTGGTGGCTAGTGTTTCCCCTCACACTCCAATCCCTGTAATACTTGGAGTGTGATTAGGGCACAGGGGTTTAGAGTATTTCCTGGTGCTAGTATTTCCCCTCACACTCCAATCTCTGTAATACTTGGAGTGTGATTAGGGCACAGGGGTTTAGAGTATTCCCTGGTGGCTAGTGTTTCCCCTCAGACTCCAATCCCTGTAATACTTGAGTGTCGTTAGGGCACAGGGGTTTAGAGTATTCCCTGGTGGCTAGTATTTCCTCTCACACTCCAATCCCTGTAATACTTGGAGTGTCATTAGGGCACAGGGGTTTAGAGTATTCCCTGGCGGCTAGTGTTTCCCCTCACACTCCAATCCCTGTAATACTTGGAGTGTCATTAGGACACAGGGGTTTAGAGTATTCCCTGGTGGCTAGTGTCTTCCCTCACACTCCAATCCCTGTAATAGTTTATCTGCAATAAGAGCACAATTGTACTTTGCATGAAGGCTAGTCTTTCCCTCCGTGTCTGCTTCCTGTACTAGTTGAAGTGCCATTATGTCACATGTCCAGTATGCTTGGTGGCTAGTGTGTTCTCCTACCCTAATCCCCTGTAGTGCTATTGGTGCTTTAGTGTAATCCCTGATGTCTAGTGATCCCACCACCCCCGATCCCTGGACTGCTGTCAGTAGTGTTATGGCACTTAAGTTTAGTGTGATCATGGTGTCTACTTGTTCCCCTTACCCCAATTATTTCCATACTTCCTTCATGTTTGGTAGATGAAATGAGCCTTTTGCCTGTGTTCAGTACTGCAACATGGATATGTGCCCATAGAATGGCGCACGGTAATGGTGGTCCCACTACACACGGGTAGGGCCACAACTGACCCTGGGAACTACTGACCAATAAGCCTGACCAGTCTGATCTGTAAGGCTATGGAGCAAATCATTATGGAACTCATAAATGGAGAGATTGGGAACCTCCAGTTGCTGGACCCCACACAGTTCGGCTTCGTCAAGGGCAGATCATGCCTCCTGAACCTGGTGGATTTCTATTAGACAGTTACTCAGGCTATAGATAAGGGAAAGGAGGTACACACGACTTACCTTGACCTTGCTAAAGCATTTGACACCATTCCCCATTCAGGTATTATTGATAAGCTCACCAGCCTGGGCATAAACACTTATGTCACAAGATGGATCGCAAACTGGCTCTCAGACAGATCCCATAAAGTAAGAGTAGCGGGATCTATGTCCGAATCCAAACCAGTAACGAGTGGTGTGCCTCAGGGCTCTGTCCTGGGGCCCCTCCTGTTTGGCATATACATCTCAGAAGTACAGGCAAGCATGGAAGGGCTGTGGCTGACTAAATTTGCAGACGACTGCAAACTGGGTGCTATAATAGAGTCTCCGGCCGACATGGAGATCCTCCAGAAAGGCCTAAATGAGACTGATGCATGGTATCAAAGCCATGGTCTCAAGCTAAATGCAAAAAAATGCGTAGTAATCCCCTTTGGAAAAAACAGAGTACCCGCAAACTACAACATAGGAGGTAATCCCCTGAAATCTGAAGAAGAAATAAGGGATCTAGGGACCCAAGTAGATAGTCAGCTTTCCTTTGATAACCATGTTGCCAAAGTGGTTAGAAAATCCTTCTATGTGACCCATCTGATCACAAAAGGGTTCGCATCAAGATCTAAGGATGTAATGGTGCCCCTCTACTCTTCCCTCATCAGACCCATTATTGAGTACAATGCACCAATTGGAATGTACCCAGCTAGACATCTCCAGCAGCTGGAGAGACCACAAAGGTACCTAACCAAGAGGATTACTGGCCTCAAACAGTTGGCCTATACAGCACGATTGAAAAAGCTAAGACTGTTCTCTGCTGCATACCGCTTTCTCAGAGGTGATCTCTGTCTAACGTACAGAGCCATGTCCAACCCAGAATTGTTGAACATGCTCCATCTTAGCAAAACCAAATCTACTCGAGCTACACGCTCTAGGGATATAAACCTCAACACAACAATGAATAGAACATGCTGGAGGAATAGATTCCCTTTGCAGAGACTTCCCTTACCATGGAACAGGGTCCCGATCTACATAAAACAGAGCCCCTCACTATCACTCTTCAAGAGGAACCTTGATGAGTGGATGGGTAACAGAAAGTTCACACCGGGGATCACACCAACAGCACTACTAGATAGGGGCCAAGGGTACTAGCTGCTAGTACAAGGGTCTAGGGAACTAGTAAAGGGGTGGTGAATACCACACAACATGGCTGGGCTAATATATGCCTTCGGGCAGATGGCCCAGTACCTACCTATGAACCTATGAACCTATGGTGAGGCTGGTCATGCTGATTTACACATCTGAGCAATTTCTTGAATCTCTCAGCATGTAGATGACTTCCTGGTAGAAGTTCCGGGGAGAGACCCTGCGGCTAAAAAACACATGACTCTCCACTGGACTTTCTTATTAGCGTTCGGCATGGCTGCACAGCCAGCCCTATGGGGTTCTGCATGTCTTCATGCTAGAGTATCATGCACCACCATGTTAGGGCAGTAGCTGAATATGAAAAGATTACCAGGAAGTGCACCCCTTCATTTACATGTCATGGTACCTTTATGAATGCACCCCTAAGTGTCCATAAAATGAACTTGGGTTTCTAGCACTGACAAAACTGCCAGCCAATCATAAGAGGCTTTACTGCATTAACTAACATATGCCTTCATCTACTATTGCCACTCTGATGTGCTGCTACTCTGTTTATACATTTTAATTAAGCAGTGGCATCTGTTCCAACAACTGTGCATATCTCATCCCACAAAGGGCTATACAGGGCTTCTCAGGCTATTCAACTCACCAGTGATGGATGGCATCTTTGATCCTGTATATTAACATTGCTGCTTGTCTGATTTTGAATGTATTTGCTTAAAAATAAAACAACAAACAAATGAATTCATACATAAAACACATCAAACACATTATAAAAGGAACATTCTGTTCTTCAATTAAGGAAAACAGCCTATTTATATCATTATACTTCATTTTAATGGCAGGGATACTGTCCTTTAAGTCACTAGACATTCTTGCATAATGGTATCAATGACTGCCCTCAATGTCACAGTATTGTTGAAATAAAGAAAATGTCACAGTTGTAAAATGCACTTGTAGTTTCATATTGTAACTTATCACTAACACTTTTGTCTGTCCTGGTCATGAAAGAAGGAATATCTTTTACCTTTATGTTTACTTAGCCATTGTTTAATTGCACAGAATTGCCAAATCTCACTCTGCTATCTGTCCACGTATAGTAACAAGTGCCCATCCTTTGAGGCACTTTGCCTAAAATAAGGAAAAAGTCTATTTAACGCATTTTTTTTATGTTAACACACATTTAATAAGTCCTCCACTGTCTTTCCAGTTGTCATCCAACCCTCTCACTCTGTAATAGCATAACACATACTCCACCAGCCTTATTTACCACCTAGATCAATAAAATCATAATATCCTCATACCAGACATGCATCTTTACTATATCTTCACTACCTGTGGAATTTCCATGACCTGAGATAATTACATAGAATATTTCAGTGTTCTTTCTTGATTTAGTGTTATTGTTGGGTACTGCAACAAATTAAACCCAGGAGCTCAGACTCCAAGCTTGAGCTAAAAAAATCTACAGATCAAAAATGAGACTCCGTTACTATTTCATTCAAATCAAATTTGAAAAACAGCTAGTAAACAAATGCACATGAAAAAACATCCTGCTTTGCTGGTGCAACTAAACATCCTCAGAGAAGCATGTTGTCTGATCTCTGACTGACAAGAAAACAATTTTGAAGCCAGAATTGCCAAAAAAAAAAAAAGAAAAAAAAAAAAGAATCCTATCTGGCATGAACAAACGTTTTCAAATGAAATTCTGAGCTGTGATCAGCTACTGCTGAAGAAAGTTGCAGAATATTAAAATGAAGACACTGCAAAAAAGGAAGCTTTAAGTTTCCTTGACTAGTCACCACAGTTATATATTATTTCAGTTATGAAACAGGCCTGTCCCATGAGCCTTTCCCTGTTACTACTCCTTTTCATTTTACTTCATTAAAATAAAGAAACCGTAAGATAATGTTTTGACTTTGTGGTTAGATACAGCACCATAGTGTGTTTTGCAAACTGGCTTGACAAGTAAATCAAGAGCTAATCAGCTCTCAGTTCTGTTCTGTCAGCTGTTTTTTGTAGTGTGCCATGCAGTGAACTTTGTCATTTCTCCTCTACGTATTTTCTACCATCTGAAGTCTTAAGAACACAGTGTGTGGGTCAGTGTTCTGTCACATGCTGCTTCTAGCCCAAGGGCCTAGCATGTGACAAGAACTGGTACTGATAAAAGAATTACAGTTACCGGCGGGTTAATGCTGCATATATATCCCAAGTAAATACTGCCACCTTGTGCCAAGGGAATGTATGACTAACCATGATGCAAGTCAGGTGAGAGAAACTCAGTACAATGAAACATAACCACAGAAGTTTAAATGTGTTTGACATTTCAAGTCATATGACAAGGCTGAATATGTCAGGAATTAAACGATTTCTGGCACAGGTATTCTGCACATGAAGATTTCTGTTGGCTGTCTTTTTTCCCTGCTCCCTTTCCTTCATTTTAAATGTATAGAGTTAGCTCAAACAGCATAACTGGTTGTAGGACTACTTGTTTTTAGTACTTTTTGCAGAATTACTCTGCATAACATTTGCTGTCCTGTAAAGAGAACATCAAGACAAACAGGCTAAAATGCTAAGAATAGGCTTCAACATCACTAACCTTCTTCCTAAGGAAGCTTGACCTGCACTTAGTAAGGGTCCTTTTACCTTCAATGGAAAATGTTCTACTTTTACTAATCACTGTATTGATATACTAATATCGAAAACATGGAACATTGACATGCAATATGCATTCTCCAAGGATTACCATGGAGTGGGCTAAACCAACTGCAAGTGTTTTTACAGACTGGCAATCACCCCCCATATAGTCAGATAACTATATATACTAACTCCTAAATCCCACTGTCCTCTGAGGGTGGGAATATTCCCTTACCTGCCAGTTGTCAGTCTCTAGCACATATTAACCATATGTTTCTGTTGACCAAATAGTGTCAGCCAAACAGATGTTGACATTGTGCCCGTTTGATGAGAAATTATACACCCATGTGTGCGTGTGTATGTCACTAAACTGAAAATTTACATCAGACAACAACTGATCAACTACAATTGGTTGAACAGCAGGCAATCAAAAACAGAAAAAAAGTTGTTTTTGCAGGGGGCAAGCCCCTTGCACCCCCATATCCCCTGCTAATTATATATATCAACTCCGAGAACACGCTACAGTACAGAAAGAACAAAATCCTTCATCCTCACTGTACCATGATCTCGAACAAAAAAAAAAAAACAGCCAGTATTAGCTGTACTGGCTTTTTTCCCATTCAACTATGTGTTTTTTGACAACTAGAATGCAATCCATATGTATTAACCCATGTATAATTTTAGACCTATAGCAATCTTATCTCCCCTCACCAAAATACTTGAAAAATGTATTCAAAAACAATTGCCAGACTATCTCCTGCAGGAAGAACTCTTATCCCCTACACAACATGGCTTTCATCCTTCCCAGAGTACTGGCACTTCTAATCTATGTAAACACTGTCAGTAAAGCTAGCTATAATGGCAAGCTAGTCTCTTCCTTATTTCTAGATTTGTCTAAAGCCTTCAGCACAGTTTATCACAGCAAACTTCTTCTTCAAATGTCCTCACTAGGTCTCTTTCAGGCCACCCTTCTGTGGCTCAAAAGCTACTTGTCCAATGGGTATCAATCAGTAAAATGGCACTCCACCCTGTCGCAACACCTCCCAGTCACCAGCAGTGTGCCACAAGGTTCTGTCCTTGGTCCTCCCCTCTTTAACATTTTCACCAACACCCACTATACTTCCACACAACAGGCCACCCTAATACAATACGCAGATGATTCCATTTTCATTTGCACATCTGACAAAATGGTACACCTCCAAAAAAATTACTCCAGAAGCTTTAACAGCCACTGAAGCATGGTTTCATAACTCACAACTCATGCTCTCTCCAAAAAAGATCAAACTACTGCTTTTTTCCCCAAATACCTCTCTCATGAAAATACAAAATTTAAAGTTCTCTCTCAAAAATACAACCATTGAAGTCACTTATTGCAAACTATTAATGGTAATAGTGGATGACAATCTTATATTCAACCTAATAAACTCATCAAAAACTAGGGATGTGAGCCAAACACTTTCTCACAGATGCAACTAAAACTACGCTTACCACTACTTATCTCCTCCTCACTCTTCTATATGGCACTCTCCATCCTTACTAACCTCCATGCCACAAAACCACAAAAGCTAAAACTTGAACAATGCTATAACAAAGTTGCTAAATTTACAGCGCATACCACTTTCAGAACCCAACTCTGTATAGCACTGAAAAGCCTTCATTGTTTAAAACTTCCATATCAACTAACATATACACAGCTTATTACCATATAAAATAATCCATCATCCATCTGCCTGTCCAGCACTAAAAATCATTCTAGACAACTATGTTCCCAGTAAGATCTTTGTAATCCAGTGACCAAAAACTCCTGTCTGTCTGCATACCTAACAAATCTGCTGGGCATTGTCTGTATTTGTACAAGGTTGCTACACCTGGAACTCCTTACCTGTATTCATCAGGTCTATACCCTCCCTTCCATCTTTCAAAACCATTCTGAAAGACTTCCTAGCTAAAATCTGTGTCTGTTCTTGCTCAAAACCAGGATAAACTATATCCCTAAATGTGAGCAAGTACCTTTTCATTCCTTATACCTCCTTACTCTCCCTTCTTCACTTACTTCCTTACTGCTATATAATTCTCTTCCCTAACATTTTCTCTAAATATACCATAAGCCCGTCGTTTCCTCACTTTGTATTAAAATTCCTATTTGTAATAGACTAACGTACCTTTAATTTCTCTACAAACTATCTGAAATGTTTCTAAATATTAAATAATTGCCATATACCTTGTATCAGTTCTTAACCAATGTTTTTATATTATGTCTAATTTGTTATAATTATTTAAACTGTAGATATTTTTGTTTTAGTTTTTGAGGATTGTAAAATTATTGTTCTTAAAATGTTTTGTAGTAATTTGGTGCTTTACTCCCCAGGCCTCCAGTCAAAATGGGCTTCTACCCAATCGGATTTTCCTGGTAATCAAATGTCAATAAATAAACAAACAATAAATAAGAGAGAGAGAGAGAGAGAAAGAGAGAGATGAGTTCTCTGTCCCATATCACAAAGTTTAGAACATCAACAAGGCATTTGCAGTGAATGGTACTTGGTTATGGAATTACTGACTGCATGCATTACTACGAATGCACAATATCCATGTAGTCCTACTTCACAGCTGTCCCCATTTAAGGCCACAAATGCCATTATCCATATTATTTTGTTACTGGACACAGTTTATCACAAAGTCCTATAGCCCATTAGATAATAATCTGAATGTCTAGGACTATAATGTTCAAATAACACATAAAAATATATATCTCCAAGCCCCAAGTCCTGTGTAAGTTTTACCAAGCATTGTTGACTTTTTCTAACATTCTGGTATGTATTTTTATTATGTAGTGCATTTTGGCAATATGTGCATAGGGAACTGTGTTTTGCTGCTTTGTGATTTCAACACCTTTACCAAAGTCAAATTACGGTCTACTGTAGGTGTTCCAGTCAACAAACAGCAAAATACAGTCCATTCTGAACAAGTTGCTGACTCCTAAACCTACAAAAAATATACAATACCTAAAAATGGCAACTCAAATGGGGGAAGCAAGGTCCATAACTTGGAACTGGATCCAAATCAGACAATGATCATGAAATGTAAGGTATTTAAATCAAAACACATGCTTTGCAAGGAGGCAAGCTCCCTTCCATTCCTATGTGGGGAGTTCTTTGTTTACGCCTCCAGGGTATTATAATTACAACTAAGATCATGCATTTTCAAAGTGGTGGGGATGCTACTGTAGCATAATGAAAATGCCCACCACTTCTACATGCATGTTTGATATGAAGGTAGTAATACTGTGGGTGTGGGGGTGTGGGTACAATTAGCTTGCCCTCTGCAAACGTATTACTGGTATGTTAGAAGGGTTTAGGTGTTGGAATTAGTGTAACTGGTCCAAGGAAAAGGATGGCAGTGACTCACAATTTTTAAAAAGATTAAAAAAAAAAGTTTCCAGTGACTGGTAAAAAAAAGATAAAACAACTGTAGCTCCAGTAATGTGGAAGAAATGCTGAACATCTAATGAAATCTCTTGCCACATTTCCTTTGAGACAAAAGTGCTTACTATTTTATAATAAAAGTGGCAAAAGTAGTTGAGTGCATTCCTTCCACATCACTGATTTTTAAACATATACCTAAAGCCAGACATCAAGTAAACATCATAGGGCTAGAAGTCATATCGAACATAGTTTTATAGTCACCTACTATACAGATTGATGCCCAGTATGAAGCATAAGAGTTTTCTGCATAAATTTCAGTTTAAAGAAAAAAACAATGAATATATAATTTTTATGGAATTTTAATGACTGGTAATCTAGTTAACAACAAATGCATATACTGAAAGGTTAATCTACTGTGTCCGTCAAAATAATTTTTGAATGGAGTTCTATTCAAGATAGTTACTGTGTAGTAGCTCCCTGTTGGGACTGTGCTGGAATACTTAAAATCTGACAGGAGAGTTTGACCATTTCATAGTATAAAAGGTGATTCCTGAACCAGAAAAAGTCTTTGTGACTACAGTAAACTCTCAGTTAACTGGCACCCATGGGGATTGGTAGATGCCGGATAACTGTAATTTCTGGTTGTTTGAGAGTTACTATTAAAAATAGGCCTGACTAATAGTGTACACTATACTATTTGTCTGGTTTGACTTGTTCTTAGGTTGGGGAGAGAGGGGATTTATTCCCATCTTCCTTTTTAAAACTCTAGAGCTCTAAAAATGTAAGGTATGTTTCTGTGGGGGGGTGGGGGTGGGGGGACAGAAAGTGGAATACATGAAAATTGTACTGTATTTCTTCGATTTTTTTTTTTTTTGCAGTGCTGAGAGTTTACTGTATCTAATCAACTGTTACTTTATGGGAAATACTATACTTAAAGATAAGTGCTTTCCTGGATTATCTGCTTTTCAGGCAAGAAGAAAAAATAGTTTCTCCAAGACTTTACAAGAATCCTTCTTTATTATAATCATACATCATGGTATTTTGAAGTTTTTTTAAGTGAGTTTTAAAGAATGTCACCACTTCCACATCCTTTGTTAAAATAACAAGTCCTTCTAGCACCTGCAGGTTTGTGACTAAGTCATTGAAAAATAAACAGTCAAGGATGGCCACAATAATTTTTGTTGCGAGTACAGCAGTTTGTTACTTGCACTGAGATGTATAGTTCTAGCTAGGTAATCTGAAAACTTTTTGATGTAAACCATCTGAGCCATTACATATGTCTTTACCAGCTGAAATTCTGACAGGATTTGTCAGTGTGATCTGGCATTATGAAATGCAACAGGAGGTCTTGTATTTGTCTGTCAGTAAAGAAAATACAGTTGCAATGGAAAGGTATAATGACTGGTAACTGAAACCAATGAAATATCTATGCAGCGGAACTGTTCAGTAAACTTTTTATTCACACTTGGTTTAAGGTACCTTAAATTACAAATAATGATTTTATCTTGCAATTAACAAGAGACTTTTCAGAGCATCAAACAGACATTTAAAAACACATTTTTTAGGAAAATCTTCAATTTATGTAGTACTAACAAATATATGAAATGACAAACTCCTGGAAACTAACCCCTGTGTCATGTGGAATATATGTATATAAGGATTCAATGTCCACATTCTCCAGAAATGTAATACATACATGCCTGTCTTGGAAAAAAAGAATACTGCATTGGCAATTTCAAGGCTATGCTGGATATAAAAACTTAAGCTGGCAATTAAACCAGGGTGGTACAAATCATCCTGGATGCAATGAAAACACTATATTGAGTGATTTAAAATTACACCAAATTACATGACAGTTTTAATTTGATTGGTTGATATTTTTATAATATCACATTGTTTGCCTGTAAAAGTAAGTTTTTGTTTTAAGTTCAATTTATTTACAGCACAAACAAGTATTCGACAACTGTTATAACAATCTCATGTTACAATAAAATAAAAATGAAAGTTATAAACAATATCAGGCTTCATATTACCATCTATTAAACTATCATTTGAATCAGTATTTAACTTATGCAATTCAGTTTTCTTTCCATTTGTGCGATCAACACAACTGATCAATCACCAGCTGATCAAAAAACAGTTTAAACATGTTTTTTAAAGGGGGCAAGCCCCCTACTCTGCCCATGTGGGGCTGCTGTACTCCCCCATACTAATACTATGTACTCATACCAACTGCAAGATCACAATACAGTGTAGAAAGGGTGAACTTCCTGATCCCCACTGTACTGCAACCTCACACTGAAAAAAGCTGGAACATGCAGTCACCTTATTTTTGATCAGTTATACTAACTTTTTTCAATTTGACAAGTTGACTTTACAATTAGTTGACTGTGACTCTTTCATTTATATTGAAGGCTGTATGTATGTCCCAAGTACATATTTCTGTAAAATTAGTAAGTTTATCTTAGGTGAGAATGATTCAGCTTATATTCTGTGAGACGTTTACTGTCTTCATACTTTTTTTCTTTATGACAGGGTGTTTCTGACACCCTCCCCTTTAGCTATTAATACTTCACAATTTGCTACCTCTTGCATAGGCTCTTTTTTGGTTGGTGATTCTGTATTTTTCCATTTCCTAGTGATAATTGTCCCTCCTATTACTAAGGTAGTTAATAATGCCCTGTCATTTCTTGACCTTTTCTCTTCCACTGGTACCACAAAAAGATAATACAGTTTTAATAACTGTTTGATGTTCTGAAGAAGTCTCATGTTAATTGTAAAATGAAGGCATTGTTTTGTAATTTTTATGTATTGCCAAACCAAGTGTGAATAAAAAGTTCACTGAACAGTTCCATTTTATAGGAATTTCTTTGTTTTTAGGGAAAGAAAATATTCCATTATAGGAGATCAAACAGCAGAAACAACAAGGACAGATTCAAAGGATTCCATAACAACCATCTTACTTGACAGCAGTAATCTGTGCATGGCACACGAATTCCATAACAACCATCTTACTTGACAGCAATAATCTGTGCATGGCACATGGATTCCGTAACAACCATCTTACTTGACAGCAGTAATTTGTGCATGGCACATGGATTCCATAACAACCATCTTACTTGACAGCAATAACAACCATCTTACTTGACAGCAGTAATTTGTGCATGGCACATGAATTCCATAACAACCATCTTACTTGACAGCAGTAATCTGTGCATGGCACACGAATTCCATAACAACCATCTTACTTGACATCGGTAATCTGTGCATGGCACAAGGGCACTAAGCTTTTCTAGTCTAAGTGCTGCAACGTTTTTGTTAATATATCATAGTAGTTTTATTTTTTTCTCTTTTTTCTCCACTGTCTGTCAATCACCTACCCCCTCCCAGTCAATCAGCACATTAATTTCCCATCACTGGGTTAAGAGTAGACAGGGCCATTATTTAGATAGCCATCAGGAATGGTTTGAGTTTTATATGTGATGCCCCATTCCTGAATGTAGCAGGTGAAACATCATACAGTGGACTGCAACAAAGGGTGTCCCCTCACTTCTGTAAGGGGTGTGTCTTCTTAGGCAGACCTGCCCATCCCTCAAAACATGACTGATGGTTTCCTCATTCTCCATCTGGGACATCATATCACTTTGTGTGCTCTCATGTGAATGCAACCATTCCCACCCCAGTTTTTTGCCACTTCACTCCCCTACCCCCACCTGGCTTGTACAGTGACAGTGCTGCTAATCGCACCTCAGACATCTGCATTTCAGTTAGGGCTCCAGACCTCTGTGCCAAGTAGCCAGGCTACATCATATGGGTAAATCAAGGGGTTTGCAACCATGTAGCTCAAAGGAGGATTTTAGAGTGATAGATAATAAAGACTGCAAACATTTCCAAGACAAGATATAAATCTACCAGACAACTCTGAGATAAAAGCATGCAGTGTTATGGACAGTAATACAAAGGGCAGTATGCTGTTTATCATGTGTTTCCCACTTTGATGGACCTCCTGCATGTCCACAAAACAAACAGCACCAGAATTACCTGTTCTAAAGACTTAAACCTTGCCTGTGATATAAATAGGACCTGCTGGAGAGACAGGTATGTATCCCAGAGACTACCCCATCTCTGAAAGAAGTTCCCTATCCATGTGAAACAGAGTTCCTCCCTAAACCAATTGAAATAACTTGAACAATTGGATGGGAACAGGAAATTAATCCCTGGCTTGGCACCTACGTCTCTAATGGACACAGGCAACCTGTAAATGGTTCACCTCCCAGGCCCCTGCTTGTAAATGTTTCATCCCTCAAGCCCCTGCTTACAGTTATCAATGGTACCAGAACTTATCAGAGATTTTGCATGGCTAGGCTTAAAAAGGCCCTTGTGGTCATTAGCCTAGTAAACACCTATGAATCTATGAACTTATGAACTTAAATCAGTTCTCAAAATATTGTATCTGTTGTACTGCTTTTATGTTCTGTTGTGTCATGAGGTCACCCAACCTAGAGGAGATGGGAGAACAGGCAAAAAGTGTTTTTCTTGTTTTCTTAATACATTTACATTTTCTGTGCATTTGTATGACATTGGAGATAGTAAATATAGAGATCAACAATATGGGGTTAAAGCCCCCACCTAGGGGTAGTACACAAGGAGCTTATGTCCCACTGTAGATATATTTTTTTTGTTTTGCCCAGTTTTGTACAGACATTTCATAACTTTATAACTCTGCTAGATTTAGGTATTACAGATACAATGCTCTGCGTTTTCACTAAGAAAGATATGATTTTTTATAGTAAATCCAGTAGAAGGTTCTGCCAAAACAAGAAGTAGTGCTGAAGATACTGTTAAAGGTGAATAGGCTTATATAGAGGTAGGTCATAAAACATGAGCTTCTTTGAAAACAAGAGGAAAAACACCTGTCGCTGACTGGAAAAGCCAAATACTACATCAAGAGCAGTTTCACAATACAGAATCAACAAAAGGGTAGAGATTGATAGCACTTGTACCGTGCGTTAAGATTTAGATATACGTAAGATCTGGAGATTTGGAAAGGCTAACATGGCAGGCAGTCTGGCACATCCCACCAGTTGTTTATTTTTATCAGTCTATTCAAAAAGAATGAAGTATAACAATGAATTGACGGGCACTGATAACATCCCTGTATGTTTAATAAATAGCATGAAACATGACCTCTCTGCTCCACTTGAATCACTTTTCAACTGAAGCCTTCAGTCAGGTTTTGTGCCAAGGAATGGAAAATGGCTACAGTCATTCCCCTGCACAAAGGAGGTCCAAAAACTTATCTGCGTAACTACAGGCCCATACGTTTTACCAGCCTCATATGTAAGGCCCTGGAAAGAATCGTCATGGACATGATAAATGAGGACATAGGTAACATGCAAACGCTGGACCTATCACATTTCGACTTTGTTAAAGGAAGGTTATGCTTATTAAATCTGGTGGATGATTTTGAGAGGGTCACCAAAGCATTAGATGAAGGTAAGACACTGCACATAGTTTAATTTGACCTGGCCAATGATTTTGATATAGTATCCACTCAGACATTATAGACAAGTTCATTCATTTAGGTATAAACCATTTTATCATATGCTAGATAACCAGCTCGCTCACTCACTGATAGGACTCAGGAGGACAAAATAGATGAGGCCACCTCCAGCAAGAGACCAGTTAATAGCAGAGTCCCCAAGGCTCGGTATTCAGCCCGCTCCTTTTTGGCATCTATTTTTCTGAAATGGAAGCAAATGCTGAAGGTTTATGGCTGACTAAGTTTGCAGATGATTCCAAGCTGGGGGTTATCATCATCTCCCCTGCAGACACTAATATTCTTCAAGAAGGTCTATCTCTGACTAATAAATGGTGCCAAAGCCATGATCTTAAAATCAATGCTAAGAAATGCATAATTGTACCCTTTGGGAAATCAACCATCCTGGCTAATTACCATATTGATAATACACCCATTAGAGTCAATCCAGTGGTCAGGGATCTGGGCACGCACACAGACAGTAGCCCTACCTTTGACCACCATGTGGCCACAGTGGTGAAGAAATTCTTTTATGTTGCGCAGCTTATAAGTAAGGGCATGGGATCTAGGTCCAAAGAGGTCATTATCCTACTGTACTCCATCCTTATTAGACTAATCATAGAATACAGTGTTCCCTTTGATATGTACCTAACCAGGCATATGCAGCAACTAGAGTGACTTTAAAGGTTCCTCACAAAAAGAATACAAGGTGTAACAAACTTGCCTTATGCAGAGTGCCTTAAAGCCCTTTCCCTCTACTTAGTCTCCCATAGATTGCCTGGGGGTAATCTGTGCCTGGCTTACAGGGCTTCCAGAAACTCCACACTTATGAATCTCCTGCATATTTGTAAGTCAAACAGTACCAGAAATAGAAGGTCTAGAGACCTGAATTTTGTCTTTGACATACACAGAACATGACGGAGAGTCAGATATGTGTCCCAGAGACTGCCCTCCTATGGAACAAGCTTCTCATCCATGTGAAGCTGAGTTTGTGTATTACCCAGTTTAAGCACAACCTAGACAAGTGGACAGGGAACAGGAAATTTACACTGGGCCTTGCTCCCATGCCCTTATGGACAGAGGTAGCGTATAAATGCTTGGCCTTCAGTGTCCTATCTGGATGCACATCATCATTATTCTTTTGGGAAAACTTGGTTAGGCTTAGAAAGGCTCCTTGGGTTGTTAGCCTAGTAAAAATAGATGAATCTATGAATCTGTGAGAGAATAAAATGATGCTGTTTTTATTTTCCTCTCAGAGGTGAGGTAGCCCTACAACTTGCAGTCCTAAGGCTGTCCAAAAAATTAAGCTTTTCATGTTAGTACACATTTTTTATTCCAAGCTTTAGATATTGTAATAGATAGTGAAAGAAGATGCAGTAAAGCTAATAATCTTCATTTCTGGAATCATTATTGGCGGATGTTGCTTTTATTCCCTCTGTACCGTGTTTTAATGAGGTGGTTATAAAGCCACTAAACTCCTTACAGTGGTCTTTACTATTGACATCCTCATACTCAAATGGAAATTAACACTCCTTGTTGTAATATGCACTGTCTCCAAGAATACATTCCTGCTTTGAACAGTCCTCACTGAGATCAGATTCATTATGTTGCTAGAGATCTTTGTGCACCACTCTATCTTTTAAGGAACGTTAACCAGTTCCATTTAAGACCAAAGTTGTGTTATCACTCACTTCCCTTACCTACAGGCTTCTACATTTTTCTCCTTTTTTCTAAATCCCTGCTCTGTACTTACAAATAATTAGACATGGGTATCCACTAAGGTGTCAAGGTCTGAGGGACAAATGAGTCTCAAAACATTGATTTTGGGACCACAACCAGAGAGAAAGGTTTCAGTAAAGTGTCAACTGCTAACTGGAAACAACTTCATACTAAGTTAAGAAGCATGAGAGTGAACTTACTAAAATTTCTAATTAGGGCTGAGCAGCAGAGGGAGGAAGCCCCAACAATGTCTTAGTTGACTTTGGTTTGATTAGGAGCTCTGCTTCTGAAGGAACTGAACACGGAGGGTAAGAGTAAGTAGCCAATGCTGGCTTATCTGTCCTGAGAAGAGGGAGACAAGCTTGCCTACCGTGATGCTGACTCCCATGGTGAGGAGGGAATATATATTAGTCCAGGAGACACTACATATTACAACACGGAGTAATGCACTCCATTTTGCATCACTCTGAGTGTGATGCTTTATGTTTATGCATATATAGCCCATAATCTAATGTCAACATGGAATGAATGGGCCAAGCAATTGTGGGAAGGTTTGGGGTAGGCAGGCAGTGGGAATTAAAAATAAAAGTAAGAAAAATAAAAGAATTAACTTTCTAACAAATAGACTTAAATGTATCTGCTTTTTAGAAAATTTTAAAGGTGTCTTGACTGACTGAAGTAGCTCAGATTCTGAAACCTGACAAAGTTTTCTGATGATAATTTATCTAAATCAAGTTATAATGTATTATTTACACAATGATTAAATAAATTAATCTGTGCAGTCCTAACCTTGAAGCTTCTGTACAACCATTTAGTCGTAACTTCTGACTGCTCTTTGTTCTGCTTTGCAGTTACCTCTTGAACAAACTAGAAGTATTTCATACTGTATACAGTGTACTTGCTTTAACTTTGTGTCTTATGGGCCTGGGTCATGGCTGAAAAGGATCATTGGATCAACTCACCTACCAACTTTTAATTTTTTTATTTACTATGAATGCAATCAGCTTGTATGTCTGTAACCTCAATTATTGGACTATGTATTTTTGTAATGCCTATAACTTAAGTGCAATGTTCTTAGTATTTGTAATATGTATATGTAATTTGGAGCTTTTCTCCCCGGGGCTCCGCTGAAAATGGACATGTATCCAGTCGGACCATCCCAGTTAACAAATGTAAAATAAATAAATAAATAAATAAAACTTAGCAAACAAATAGATAACAGTCTCTATTTAAATCTTGCTAAAACCGAGGCATTGATTTTACTTGTTAAAAGTAACTGATTTATTTATTTATTTTATTTTATTTTATTTTACATTTGTTAACCGGGCTAGTCTGACTGGATATATTTCCATTTTCAGCAGAGGCCCGGGGAGAAAAGCTCCACATATGGACATAAGAGATTTATAATGAGTACAAATAACAAGTTACAAATAACAAGTTACAGACTTGTAACACTTCAACCAATGCATCTTGATTACAAAAAGAAGGCAACTGGAAAAACTAAAATACATTCTATTAAACATCAATACAACTTCTAGAACCTGATAAATAATAAGAGAGACCAGGGAAAAGAACTAAAACATTGAAACCTAAAACTAGATTACAAAGAAGTACACTACCTAGACTATCTAAATACTATCATCTTTAGCATAATTACATATTGTAGCATGAGAAGAGAGTAAAGGGACAGGAGTTAGCAAAAAAAAGCAGTAGAAGGGCAGTGTAGAGTTGATAAAGATATAAGCTTCCTGGGAATAGGGTCAGAGACACAAGGAATAGGATTTGTGAGGAGAAGGAGGCAAGGTGGTGAAAGGCCAGTTAAGGGGGGGGGGGTAAGAAAAGGGAGAGGAGTGGTAGGTAAGGAATTAACATTTAATCATTATTTGAACAGGGACACATCCAGTGGCTTTTCAGGTAGATTCTAAGTTTTTGTTTAAACAAAGTAGTAGATGGCATCGAAGTAAGTTCAGTAGGAAGTTGATTCCAGTGGCATTTGAGAAGAGGGAGTCACCAGCTAGGTTATTAGATTTTGTCAAGGAAACTAGCAGTTTGTTTGATGAGCGGAGGGAGTTTAGATTAGAATATGTGGTTAAGAGGTCAGAAAGTGCAGGTGTATTTTGACTTTGGTATAGAGCTCTATGGACAACTGTAAGTTGGGAAAGAAGTAGCATGTTAGACAGTTCAAGCCAGTTAAGTTGCTGCAGATTTAAACAGTGATGTGTTCTAAAAGGCTTACCAGTAACAAATCTGGCTATGTTATTGTAGGTGGTTGATAGTTTGTGAAGATTGTTTTTTTTTGAGGTTAGTGTAGATTGGTGAGGCATAGAGAAGAGTAGAGATGAGGTGAGAGTGGGCAAGAGTAGCTTTGGCTGGGGAGGTTAAAAAAGTCCTAATTCGATAGAGAGAGCCGAGTTTCCTGTTTACATTTTTAATGGTATTATTAATGTGACAGTCAAAGGTAAGGTTGTTGTCTATTGTGACACCTAGCAGTTTGGTAGTGGGGTCAGGTGATATAATGGTTCCATTATTAGATAAGATAGTGAAATCTAGTGCAGGGGATCTATTAGTAGGCTTAAAGAGTAGGAGTTTGGTTTTTTTGCTAAGGAGTAGGCAACGCTTTAAGAACCAAGTTTCGACTTTGGAGAATATATCTTGAGTATTAGTTTGGAGTTCAGCAATGGATTTAGCAGAGCAAATTAGTGTGGAGTCGTCAGCGTATTGTATGCATGTAGCCTGGGGAATAGCTGCTTGTAGGTCGATTATAAAGAGGGAGAAAAGAAGAGGTCCGAGGATAGAGCCTTGGGGACCCCAAGTGAGATAGGTAGAAGAGATGATAGTTTCTTATCCCAGAGAACGGCTTGTTTCCTATTAGAGAGATAGGAACTGAACCAGTGGACAGCTTTAGGTTCTAAGGAAAGAGATTTGAGAATTTGTATAAGGAGAGAGTGATTAACCATGTCAAAGGCTTTGGATAGGTCGATAAAGAGAGCTGAAGACAGGATGTTATCATTACGATTCTTGTTAATCAGGTCAGTAAAGGAGAGGAGAGCGGTAGTTGTGCTATGAAAAGGCCTAAAGCCATGTTGACAAGTAGTAAGAATGTTGTTTTTATTAGGTGGTTCATTAACTGCTGGTGAACACATTTTTCCATGATCTTAGCGAGTGGGGACAAGAGAGCTATGGGTCTATAGTTGGAGTAATCATAGGAGTTACCTCCTTTGTGTAAGGGTATGATGTGTGAGATTTTCCAGATGTCAGGTATGGTTTCTTCACTTATAGTTCTATTAATGAGAATGGATATGGAATAGGCTATTTCGGAGGCTGCTTTTGAAGGAATTCAGATGGAAGTTGGTCTGCTGAAGGGGAGCATGGTTTGAGTTTATGGATACATTTCTGTATAAAGGAGGTAGAGATGGGTAGAAGCCTAAAGGTTGGTAGTTTGAGGGATACAAGGTCAGGGATGTTAGTGTTGTCACTAGAGAGATGAGAGGCCAAGGCATTAATAGTGTCAGTAAAGAAAGAGTTGAAAGTATTGGCTATATCAAGGGCAGAATTCTTTTCAGACCCAGATGGGGATGGAGTGGAAGTCTGTCCAGGGTGAAGAAGTCTATTTAGGTTTGATCAGAATTTTTGAGGGTTGTTGTGATTAGCTTGCTGGAGGTTACTAAAATAACTCCTTTTATCAGTGAAGATGGCTTTTTTGGTAGTGTTTCTTAGGTGCCTGAAAGTCTGTTGGTCTATAGGAGATTTGCTAGTTCGCCATTTTTTCCATGCTTTATTTCTAAGTAACATTTTTTGTCTAGTGTCATTAGATAGCCAAGGGGCAGGTTTAGATTTAATTCGGATGGAGCGTTTTGGAGCATGGTAATCTAGTTGTTAGGAATGTGGTGTTAAAGTATTGGACAGCTTCTTCAAGAGGCAGTGTCTTTACTGGGTTCCAATTACAGGCATTTAGTTCAGTTTTAAATTGAATAGTGTTGAAATGTTTGAGATCAAGGTATGGTTCTAAAAAAATTGGAGTATTGTAAGGGGCATTTTTCTGTCTTATAATATAAGTTAAATTGTGATCACTAAAGTCATCAGGTAATGTTCCAGACTTATATTTTAGTAGAGGTTTATTCACGAGAATCCAATCAATAATACTTTCTTTGTTATTAGGTTTGTTTATCCTAGTAGGGGTGCTTATTGTCTGTGTAAAGCCATGGAGGTTGATATGAGAGGTTGGGTTATTAGTGTTAAAAGAGGTCCAGTCTAGATTAAGGTCTCCTAGTATTATGGTTTCTTGTGGGTGGGTGGAGGTGGACCAACTGAGGATATTTTCTAAGGTAGTAACGTTGTTGCCTGGTGGTAGATAAATACAGATTATATAGATAGATTTTTTCGGGTTAAGTTGAAGCTTTGAGATAAGAAGTTCAGACTTGCTAATGTCCAGGTTGTCACAGGGTACTAGTGTTATATTGAGTTCATTTTGAATAAAGAGCTACTCCTCCACCTTTTTAGTTTTGCGGTCGAGTCTTAAGATGTTGTAACCTGGGGAGTGATTTCATTGTCTGTAGTGAAGGGTTTTAACCAGGTTTCAGTTAAACAGAGAATATCAAAGGAGTGGTGTTCAAGAAGGAGTGGAGATGGGTGATTTTGTTATTTATACTTGTATGTTAAGATGCCCTATGAGTAGGGTATTAGTGTTGGAGTTTGGTATCAGTGAGGAAGAGTTTAGTGTGGTTGGGATAATGTCTGATGAGGTAGGGAATGGCCCTGGGTTTGGGTGAATGTCCCCATCTGCCAAGGTAGAGTGGGTAAATTCAAGGTGAGCTTTGTTAGACAAGTTCAGGAAGTATTTTAGTTTCTTAAGCATGAGATTTTGAACTTTAATATGAGATAGCCTGTGATATTTAGCTAGGAGGAAGCTGGGGGTAGAAGTTATATTTAAGTGTGTAAAGTTTAGGCAATTGAAATCTGAGGCTGTATGTTTGGGAGTGTGGTGAAAGTGGTAATTGAGGCATGATTCATAACAGGTTAGGAAGTAGGGTAGTGTGAGAGCAAGCAAAATAATCAATAGAAGTATTTGTTTTGTCCGTGCAGTTTTTGTTACAGAGTTTTTAGAAGAAGTGTTGAAAGCTTTGCTTTAACTATTTAACTATTTTGGATATAGCCAAATGCGTTTTCATTATTTATGGAAAGCTTAAAGATAAACATTTTGACTTTAAGTAAACTCTCGTAATGATATTTTCTTGTATTACTCACACCATTGCTTTTGACAACTTTGCACCTCCTCCAGGTGAGGGGTTTGGAGTAGCAGGAGAGACAGAAAGAGAGCTGAGACAGAGACAGACAGTGAGAAAATTGTAAAAACGTGTCTGAGCCTTCATTCATGAGTTAATTTCTCTTAACTTTTTTCCTAACAAATTCCATTGATTTTTTTTTCTGCCGGTATCAAAATTTTGCAGTGAAAATAGGCAATCATTTTTTAAGTTAATCCAATTACAGTGCAGACCTTCCATTTATTATTTTCTTTGATCATTGTTTTAACTATATACTAATTGTCTTTTGAGAGATATAACAAAAATGTTGTTTATTTTAGTAACAGTATAAAAGTAAGTAGTTTATTTGCAAGCAGTACAAAACAGTCATCTATAGTTAATTATCTTTCAAGACCTCTAGAAAACAGCTTTATGTGAGTTTTTATATGATTTTTAATAATGTTTTCAACAGCACTATAAAATGCAACTGGAATATTATCATAGTGAATAAATGTTTTTTTGCAAAAATGAAAAATAAACCTGAAACAATTACAATTTAATTTAACATTTGGGCTAAAAATTGCCTTTTTTCCTGGTTCATTGCACCATCTGCTATCCAAATTATAAAGGTGCATGCCATGCTTTCCTTTAATGTTAAATGCATTGTATGATTGTCAGATGAAACTAACGCTACCACTTTTTCAGTTACCCAAAGTGGGCCATTTTTTATGGAAATGTCAAATTTTACAGGAAGGACCATATCCACAGCCAGTACAAAGCAGTTAGTTTCATTATTTATGAAAAATAATGATCTTCTTTCAGGTAACATTAATTCCTGTAGATACAAAATAAATGTTTTACTCAGCTATCTGACGAATCCTATGAAATATAGTTTCTCCCTCTAAACAGGGACTTTCCTGTACAAGGAGGACAGGTGTTAACTCTGGATGAAACTGGTTAGCTTGAATCGGTGATATTATTCTTGTCTGATTTTTAAATACTTGTTTTGAAACTAAATAAGGGATGTAAGGCGATCCTATCTCGCCTACATTCTAAACTGATGGGCTCGGAGCCGAGAATCGGCTCCGACTCGGCCGGTACACTAGCACAAAGTCTCTGATTGGCTGGGCCAACCCCTATATCCCAGGATGCACTACACCCAAGCCCCCAGATCTCATTTGCCGCTCCTAGTGCTAAGACATGGTTTCGAGTTGGCTGTGGCTAAGTACCCTATTTTTTTTATTCAAATTTGTTTTTTTTGTGAGCTTTTTCTTAACATTTAACCAAAACAGCTATTTTAATAGCTATCTTGTTGTCTGAGTGTGTATTGGTTGTTTTAGCTTAAAGTTAAAATTTCTGTGGTAAATTCCTGGTGTTTGGTAGGCCTTAGCCCTACCTTTAGAGTGTTTAAGTTAGAGCTCTATTCCCTTCCTTTCCTTCCTTCAGTGTGTGTTTTTTGGTCAGAATGTCTGGAAAAGAGCATAGGCCTTCTGGTTTTAAAAAATGTACCAAGTGTGGGTACAAGATGTCTATCACAGATGGCCATGACATCTGTGTTTACTGTTTAGGGGCCAAGCACTTGCAAGAGTCTTGCAGTGTTTGCCATGCCTTTTCCTCCAGGGTCCTCCAAGAGAGAAAAAAATAAACTGATTTTAAAAGGCTTAATCAGGCCTTCTTTGAAGAGGCTCTTCAGTCTTCAGAGCCTCGTGGTAAGAAGAAAAGGTTGTCAGTTCTGACCAGTCCGTCAGATCTGCCGACTAAAAGAGGAAAATCTATGTCTTCATCTTTGGCTCCATTGCCCTCGGAGCCAAGAGATGAGAGACCAAGTTCTGCTTCCCCTTCCTTGGTTCCACTGACTTCGGAGCCGATGGAAAGGGGTTCAAAATTGGGATCTCCTCCCTTGGCTCCTAGGGCTTCAGAGCCGAGCGAGAGAGGGTCGGCTCCAGGATCGGTTTCTTCGGCTCCTACTTCATCGGCTCCAAGGGAGGCTTTGGTGTTCCTTGAGTCTGCCTCGGCTCCAATATTGTTGGAGCCGATTCGGAGCCGCACTCCTACGGTGATATTGGAGCCCACAGAGACAGTTTGTCGAGCCCCTTCTATTTCCTCCAAGTCCTCCAGGCTCTCTGATTCGGACCTGGACAGGGTTGTCCAGAGGCTCCTACAGTCACCGGTCTTTTCCAAATTGCTATCGGCCCCAGCCCAGTCGGCTCCGGAGCCAGCCTTGCCTGTACCATCTCTTCCTCCTTCGACAACCTTAGGGTCATCGGAGCCGGGGTTTACAGAATCTGGGGAAGTTATTGGGTCGGTTCCAAAACCCGCTGCTAGTCCGTTGGCACTTACCTCTGCTCCAACCTTCTCGATACTTTTGAGAGGTCCTGGTACTCGTGGCTCTTCGGTCGGGCCTCAGGGGGAGTCATTGGGGCTTCTGACCTCGGCTCCTAGTCTTCCTCTTGGTGCTTCAGTGAGGGGGTGCCAACTCTGGTCAGGGCCTTGGAGGGGGGTCTTTCTACAGACTCTGGTGGACCCTCCTTCGAGCCTATGAGGAGTGCGCTGGCCAAGTCCCTAGTCACTTCTCCGGAATCTGTAGCTCCTTCCCTAGGCACGGTGACTGGAGCCTCTGGTGCAACCCTGTCCTCGGACAGCGAGGCTCCCAGGCCTGAGGATACCTCCTTGTGTGGTCCCTTAGTTTCGGATGGGCCTTCAGAGTCCTTGCCTGATGAGACTCCTAGGAAAAAGATGTGCAAGAGGAAGTACGTGGACTCCCCAGACGAGTCCGTCACCTCAGACACCGATCTGGATGATGCGGAAGGGTCCCCTAAGTCGTCCTCTGATGATGTCTCATTCTCTGACATACTAGAGATCTTGAGACAGAGAGGTGACTGGCCTTCCAAAGCCCCTTCTGTGGAAGAGTCAGTGTTCCTTAAGGCCTTCGGAACCCAGCCCTCCACCTCCTGGGTATCTCCACCCTTCAATGAGTTACTGGACATTATTTATCGAAGGGTGTGGGAGCACCCTGACTCTGTGGAGCCTGTTCCCACTCGTCCCAATAAATTCTTGTCTGCACCCCCTGATAAGCAGTTTCTCACTAAGGGAGTTCCAGTAGATGCTATGGTGGTGGCGTCTGCCACTCAACAGGACGTGGCAGAGGCTTCGATGTCTATCCATCCACCTAACAAGGAATCTAGGAGCATGGATAGGTATGGGAAGTGTACCCTATCTTCAGCGACCTTTACCTTGCGGTCACTGAATTATTTGTGCCATTTCACAAGACTACAAAGGGATCTCGTGAAGGAGTTGGGAGATACCCTTTCAGGTAATGTGCCTGAAGCGTTGGCTCAGTCTGTCAATGCCCAGCTATCTACCCTGTCGTCCGTCATTAACTCGTCCATGAGGCTCATTTCATATGCAGCCGAGGGGGCGGGTAGAGCAGCGAGTTCGGGCGTAGCCCTGAGGAGGCAGGCTTGGATGCGCTTGTGTCACTTTGCGGAGGCATTCAAGTCTTCATTCACAGACGCTCCCTTTGATGGGTCCTCACTCTTTGGACCCAAGGTGAAGGACACCCTCACTAGATGCGAGCAGGAGGGCAAGACCTTGTCTGCCATCGGGGCCCATTTTTCGCTTCCCACGAGACCTTATCCCAAGGCTCAGAGGGGAGGGAAGATGTGGTTCAAGAAATCGTAAAGGTCTTTCCCTGCTCATCAATGTGAACCCCCCTCCAGAGGCAGAGGAGGGGGGAATTACTCTGGAAGGCATCGCCCTAGAGGCGGCGGAGGCCCCCTCAACACAGGAGACCACAAATCCTTTTGCGGTTCATCCTTCCAACGTCCCTGAGGGACGTCCCTGTGCATCTCCGGAGCCAGTCGGGGGTCATTTTTTAGGGCACCTGAAAGCCTGGGAGTCCATCACTCAGGATCAGTGGGTGCTCCTGATCATCGCCGGAGGTTACACCATACCCTTTATTCATCCCCCTTCCCCTCCAAGGAAAATCCCGGACGTGCCACCCAATCAGAGGGTTCAAGCAGCTACAGAAGTGTTAAAGCTGCTAGAAAAAGGAGTCATCCAACCAGTCCCTGAAGGCCAGACCGGATTAGTAACTTACTCAAGATTATTTTTGGTGCCAAAAAGAACAGGGGACTTGAGACCTATTCTGGATCTCAGCTGTCTCAACCGCCTCGTGAAGAAGTCCAAGTTCCAGATGATCACGCTACAATCCATTTTCCCATTGCTGGAAAAAGGAGTTTGGATGTGCTCCATCGATCTCAAGGATGCCTATTATCACATCAAGATAGACAAAGTGTCCAGGACTCACTTACGCTTCCACCTGGGATCCAGTCATTACCAGTTTCAAGCCCTGCCCTTTGGTCTCACCACAGCCCCCAGGGTGTTTACCAAGTGCCTGGCAGTGGTAACGGCTCACCTGAGGCATCTTGGATTCCAGGTGTTTCCGTATCTAGACAACTGGCTCCTCCCCGCCCCCACCAATTATCTGCTCACTCAAGCTGTGACTACCACCATCGAATTAGGTCAATTGCTAGGCATAACATTCAACTGGGAAAAGTCTGTATTGCTGCCATCACAGCATGTTGCCTTTATAGGCGCAGAGCTAGACTCCATAGAAATGCAAGCCTACCTCCCAACAGAAAGGATAAGGATCTTACAGAACCAGGTCATGAACCTATTGCCCCATCGGAAGGCTCCAGCCAGGTTAGTCCTTCAACTCTTAGGATCTATGGCGGCCACTATTTTGTTAGTTCTGATGGCAAGGCTGCACATGCGAATTCTACAGTGGCTCCTTTCAAGCCAATGGTCCTTTCAGGAACTCCCGTTGTCCCACCCGATTCTAATCATGGACACTTGTTGGCGGGATCTCCACTGGTGGCTTCTCTCCTCCAACCTGAACCTAGGCAGACTTTTTCACCCCCCTTACCCCGGTGCCACTGTCACCACGGATGCTTCCCAGACAGGGTGGGGGGGGGCATTATCTGGGCAGGACTGTCCAAGGCACTTGGCAAGACCACGAGACTCGCTTACATATCAATGTCCTGGAAATGAGAGCGGTGCTTCTAGCGTTGCAGGCACTTCACAGCTCTCTCCCACTGGGGACAATCGCGATCCTTTCAGACAATATGCCGGTGGTTTGGTACCTCAACAAACAGGGAGGAACCAGGTCTTACCCCCTTTGCAGAGAAGCCATGAGAGTGTGGGAATGGGTGATTGCTTCCCAGAGGTTCCTAGTGGCAATGCACATTCCTGGGAAATCCAATGTTATAGCAGACAGGCTGAGCAGGGACATTCTGATGCCTCACGAATGGTCCCTGAACAACCAAGTGGCGGATCGGATCTTCGCCCGGTGGGGGTTGCCTTGCTGTGATCTATTCGCCAGTCCGCTGAATGCGAAGTGCGACAACTACTTCTCCCTGATTCCTGCCCAAGGGGAAGAACCCAGGGATGTGCTAGTTTACAAGTGGCCCTCTGGTCTACTCTATGCCTTCCCTCCACTTCCTCTACTGCCCAGACTGATTCAGAAGGCTATCCGTCTGGGAAGCTTCATGATCTTGATAGCCCCATTCTGGCCCCGTCAAGTATGGTTTCCATTCCTGAAGAAGTATGCGGTGGACAGTCCCTGGATCCTAGACCTGGTCCCGGACCTCCTGACTCACCAGTCAGGGCAGGCCCATCTGTCTCTACGGACTCTCAAGCTAGCGGCCTGGTTGCTCCACTTCCGACCTTAGTCAGGCAGCATGTGTTTTCGCCTGAGGTGGTTCAGATACTGTCCTCTTCACATAAGCCCTCTACCAAGAGTATTTATTTTAGCAAATGGAAAAGATTTGCCTTCTGGGCTCAGCGGCATAACCTTGATCCCCTGACAGCCCCTGTTTCAGCAGTATTGGACTTTTTGGCTTCTCTTTTTAGACAAGGCTCTGCGGTTTCTATGCTGAAAGTGCAGTTAGCAGCGATTTCCAATTACCATGTTGCCTTTGACCCTTCTCTCATGAGTCACAAATTGTGTAAGGCCTTTCTTAAAGGAGCTTGGTTGCTTCGTCCCCCTATATCACAGCCAGTTTTACCATGGGATTTGAATGTGGTCCTTGCTGCTTTGACGTCCCCTCCATTCGAACCAGCAACAACTTGTGAGAAAAAATTTTTGTCATGGAAAACTGCATTTTTGGTAGCTATTACTTCGGCCAGAAGGGTTTCAGAACTTCAAGCCCTTTCTGCCAAGCCTCCTTACCTTATTTTCCATAAGGACAGAGTATCCCTGAGATTAAACCCATCCTTTCTCCCTAAGGTTTCTTCTGCTCTTTCTCTTCAGCAATCAGTTGAGCTTCCAGTCTTCTTTCCTGACTATTCCACCGATGCAAAATACAGATGTCACCAGTTGGATGTGCATAGACAACTACGTCTTTATCTGGATAGAACGCAGCAGGACAGGAAATCAGATCAATTATTTGTTGCCTTTGCAGATAATAAAATTGGAAAACCAGTCACTAAGGCCACTATTGCCAGGTGGATCAGGGATTGTGTATCCTTTATTTATTCATCGACAGGAAGGTCCCTTCCATTTCCAGTTAAAGCACATTTTACTAGAGCTATGGCAACTTCAACAGCTTTCCACTCCAGACTGTCTGTAGGTGAAATTTGTGCTGCTGCCACTTGGTCTTCTCCACACACTTTTATTGCTCATTACAAATTAGACTTGGAGTCCAGGAGTCAGGCGTCATTTGGCTCCAAAGTGCTCGGGAGTGTTTTCCAATGAGCCTCCCAGGATCTAGGTGCTTGGGACGCGGTCCCATCAGTTTAGAATGTAGGCGAGATAGGATCGCCTTGCATCTTTTAGTTATGTACTTACCATAACGATAGATGTATGCGATCCATCTCGCCTACATTCGTATATACCCGCCCTCCGGCCCCCTACCTGCAGGATTTGGAGGAAATGCTTTGTGGGGTTTCCACTGAAGGTCTTATTCTCTTCTCTGGATCACGTATCTCTGTGAGTTGGGTGCATGTGAAGGGGACTTTGTGTGGGCAAACAAGATCTGGGGGCTTGGGTGTAGTGCATCCTGGGATATAGGGGTTGGCCCAGCCAATCAGAGACTTTGTGCTAGTGTACCGGCCGAGTCGGATCCGATTCTCGGCTCCGAGCCCATCAGTTTAGAATGTAGGCGAGATGGATCGCATACATCTATCGTTATGGTAAGTACATAACTAAAAGTTCCCTATTACGCAATCGAAGACACTGTTCTTCGAAAGTGTAATAGTTGAACCGAAAACATCGAAAATATATAACCGTGAATGGCCAAGTACGCACATTTTTTCCTATGGAAAAAAATTCAGTTGGCCATTCTCACGGTTTGCCCTGTTCCCCAATGTTGAGCGATCTCGGAGTTGGTATATTTAGTTGGGGGGGTGCAGGATTGGGAAGTGTGTTACGCTGGTTTACGGCTAGGAAAAAATTTGCAGATGTGGCTATTCGCGGTTTTGTGTTTTTGATGTTTTAGGTTCGACTATTACGTGTTCGAAGAACAGTGTCTTCGATTGCGTAATATAGACCCTAAATAAGAGCATGTTCACAAAAGGTTTCCTGACTATCACTTAATGTATTGCTATATGCTTTTGATTACTGGTTATGTTATTTTTTATCATTTCTTAACTGGGCTGGTCCATGGACCATTTTCGGCATGCAGGTTTCTGAATTAGGGGTAGTAGCTGGAGTAGAAATTTTGTATGGATTGAGGGAGAATATGAAAACCATGCAAACAGTAACCTGTAGTAATGACTGAATAAGGCATCCTGGAGCCATACCTCTCAGCTTCCAAGCTCAAGAAATCTGGACAAAGCCAAAAATAATCGGGGGAGAAAGGTTCAAAATCAGGGAAAATGTTAAACCTTGCTCTTAGAAAGTTGTTAGAATAATGTGTTTTGCATTAGCATGTGTTAGACATTATAGTCATACTAACTATCTTTTGAAGGCTATGAAGTCTGAATCTCAAATGTATTTCGTTATGTGCTGTCTGCAGTCATCAGTGAGTACCAGAAAAATACATGTTTTAAGAAAAACAGAGCAAAAATATGAATAAAAATTTGGGCTTTCTGTGAAAATCTGGACAGTTTGGACGAATGGCTGGAGCTATGAGGCAGAGATTTTTGGGGTTTCAAAATCTCTGGCTTTAAATAGAGATGACTTGAACAGCAACAAAATGTAAAGGATGAATCAACTTGCCCCACACATAATACTTAGCATTGATTTGTCATTGCCTGTATTTCATTCAGAACCACACAGAAGTTTTGTAGGTTTGTTGGGGTTCTACACACATTGCATCCTTCTTCTCCTCTGCTGCCCATGTTCTACACAAAGAAAATCCCAGTACTGTGTGAAACAGTATGTTCAAATATTACATATCACAAAATTAAACAATTAACAAACCATTAAAAACTGAGAAATAAAAAGCAGAATGGAGATAGGGTAAGTAAATTATCATACATGTATTGCAAATACATATTCTTCTTCTTCTTTCAGCTTTTCCCAGTTGGGGGTCGCCAGACTGGATCACCTGTCCACTCATGATTGGCAGTGGAGTTTTATGGTGTTGAGTTGCTAGCTCGGCGCCCAACCTTCCACAGAAGGCACATGCACGCACTCGCGCCTAGGGCCAATTTAGCATGTTCAATCCACCTACAGCATGTCTTTGGGATGTGGGAGGAAACCGGAGCAGCTGGAGGAAACCCACGTGACCACAGGGAGGACATGCAGACTCGGCACAGAAGGCACCCCAGCCAAGGATCAAACCGGAGAACCTCTTGCTGTGAGGTGGCAATGCTAACTGCTGCACCACCGCGGCTGCCCATGTATTGCAAATACATATAAATATACACAAAAGTGAAGGAGAGGTCATAATGGAGTAGGGGATTAGTAACAAAATTTCAAATAAAACCTAATTTATTCATTATTTATGTTTTCTTGACAGTATTGATCTCAGTAGGCTTGTGGTGTATTTTTCCAGAGAATCCTGAGGTAGTATTCCTACTTTGGGAAATTTGGCTTGGAGACTATGGAAAATCCCCTACTCTTTCATTCTGGGTAGGGAAAGAACTGCCATGGAGACAGAGTAAAGAAGCACATTTGTTGCATGTGAACAGTGAACGTTTAAAGTGCTCAGCTCATATAAAGGTCATCTTATTGGTGTGCATCCCAAGAGATGTACCCAGTGTGGGGAAAAGGAGCATGTGAAACAGAATTGGATGATAAACTGAAGTAAATGTAATAGTTTGCCACATCTGGTTTGGCTGTGATAAGTACAAAACTAGTAATGTTTCCATTTCTCATGCTCTTCACTAATTGCTGCTTCTGAAGATGTTCTGTTGCTTCAGAGACTTGTACACTTTAGTCTCATAATGCTGAATTAATGGTTGGGGATGATGACTTCATTAGGGGTCGATACTCAGTGCAGTTTACAGATTATTGTCCTTTCTAATAACAATGAGCTTTAGGAAGACAAAGGGGAAATAAGGATTAGCGGTAAAGAGTTGGTAGACGTGAAAATGAAGGTTTACCTCTATAATGCTGACAGCCACAACAGCAAACCCACTTCCGCGAACTCCAAACTGCGCCTTCACAAAATATCGAATGCTGAAAAATCTCATTCCCTGTTTGACCTTTGTTAGCACTTGTTTGTAGGTGTGGCGCGGTCAGAAATGTCGCCTTTTGATCTTTTGTCGGCTTTCTGAGGTTTCTCCAGTATGGGTTTCACAGAAATGGTTTGGCATTGTGCACGTTCTCCATTGTGGCCGTTGACATTATGAAGGTAAACCAAAAATGAAAGAAGATATGTTTGATAAAAACTTTCAACAACATAAGTGGAAAGATTGGCCCAAGCTTTTCAAGAAAAGTTTGAAAGATGTCAGAGGACAGAGTTAAAGTTCTATCTCTTATTAATAACATTATTAAAATGTTATCAAAATATATGTACTGAGATGGTGCTAATTTGCTGAGTGCGATGCTTTGTGTTTATTAGATACTAGATATGTTTCCATGGAATAACAATCATTTTTCAAATGAGTATTGCTGGTGCTGTTTTCTGGTACATAGGTATGGGCCAATGCTATAGGGTTGCTCTTTTGCTACAGAAGGGTAACCATAGTATATTAGATATCTCTGGGGAGAGTTGTTCATTTCTAAGTATAAGTAAGTCTATTTTTCATCTTTTTTGTATGTCTGTTCCCTCAGTGCCTTGTGCAAGGACTAATTTGCTTGAGCAAGGGAAATCATATAGGTGTATATGTGTATGAATATGTGTGTGTATATACACATATATATATATATATATATATATATATATATATATATATATATATATATATATATGTGTGTGTGTGTGTGTGTATATACAGAGAGAAATATATATATATATATATATATATATATATATATATATATATATATATATATATAAAGATATATATAGATTGATATATGCAGATACTTTGGTCAAGTGTGTTCAGTCAGCATCTATTTAGTTGACTACATTTGGTCTACTAAACAGATGGTTAACAGGTGCATGAGATTGCACAATTCTTGGGGTTTGGAAACGGTCCCTTTTCCCAATGTTGTACAATCTCAGAGTTAGCTTATATCATTAGCGGGGGTTTTAGTGGGCAAAGCCCCCACAAGGTGGGTGCAGGCAGACTTACCCCCTTTAAAATGATGTTTTTTGGTTTACATTTTGCATACACTGAGGTTGTTTTTCAGCGCATTTGTAGTAGTGTGACTACATTTGTTGTTTGACGTATCATGGTGTCTGTTTAGGACATTGACAAATGCAAATGTCAACCTATGCAAGTATAATTATATCTACATGTCTTTGTCCGCTCAAAAAAAAACAAAAAAAACAATAAATCTTCTTTTATGCAGGGGGCAAGCCCCCCTGCACCCCTCACACACCCCCTACTTTTATATTCTTACTCTGAGGTCGCACTACAGTGGAGAAAAGGGAATTCTCCCTTAACAGCACAGTAGTGTGACTGGCACAACCAGCATACATAAATGAAAGTGCTGCTTCGGTGAACAGCACTTTCGGTTATGTATGTTCGGTGATTTCTGCTTCGGCAGAAAGTGCCGTTGGGGATCTGTACGGATCCCTATATATATATATATATATATATATATATATATATATATATATATATATATGTCTATATATGTGTGTGTGTGTGTGTGTGTGTGTATTTGATGCAATACGAGTTGAGGATTTTAACTGAGAAGGGAAGACAGGTAGATAGGACAAGACATAAAACAGTCTGAGATGTGTAGGTTGGGTAACTTGCACACACAGACAATCTCTACACAAAAACTGTCATATTTATTATCATATAGTGCAGGAGGTTGGGTTTGGTGTTTTGTTTATATGACTGATTCATCTGGCAATCCTGGATGTCTTTGTTCATATTCCAGTTAAATTGCTCAAGGGAGAGATTTGAAGCATCTTAATGAGAACATTAGAAGTGTGGCATATTTTAGGGATATAGTAGTGAGATTGTGGTCCAGTCGTTATGAAATGAGAGTCTGAGAGTTTATTGTGATATCTGACCATTTTGGTGTATTAGTTTTAAAGATAAATTCAAGCCAAAGTATGCTCCATTGAAAACATTGTGGTTTTATTGATCTAAGACTCATTACTGGAATGTTCTTTATGCTTACAATCATTACGCGGAGTCTCCTGAAAGGTAATTTCGTACATTGGATTAAAATAATTATATTACAGAAGTGTAAAACAGTGAAAGATTTGTTTTAGAGGTAAGCCAGTTGCGGCAGAGAAGAGGGATGTAATGGGCATAGAGCTCCGACAACCGTACAAAACGTTTGCGTGGTTCTGAATGAAATACAGGCAGTGACAAATCAATGCTAGGTATTATGTGTGGCACAAGTTGATTCATCCTTTATATTTTGTTGCTGTTCAAGTCCTCTCTGTTATTTATGGCCAGGGATTTTGAAACCCCATAGACTGTCAGCATGGTTTGTGTTTAAATTTACAAAAAAACAATTTCAGACTTCACAGAGTGAGTAAATGGTATATAACCTACTCAAACAAGGAAATTATGTCTGCAATATAGAACAGTTGTTTTGGAAAAGACGGTATGAAGAATTACTGAAAGCAAGAATGTACTGGTGTTTATGAACTTAAGAAAAAACTGAGTATGTGGGTATTTGGACTGGAGACTGGAGGAATGAGTTGATTAATGTATGAAAGAAAAGTTATTACATTTAAGTAATGAGATAAATATTTTAATTGCAGTACAATATTGAGATATACAGTATGAACCTTCAATGCATGTTATTTCTACAGTGGTTCTACACATATAACTGGATACTTTAAAATATTTTATGATCAGTGTAGAGAAATAGCCCACACAAAAAGGAATTATAAACCTTTATTGAACTAAGGGTGGCAGTTGAGTGTGTAGGGCATTGTCTGGAATTATTATCACAGGAAAATGAGGAATGTGTGTATTCTAATAAATAATTTGATGTTGAATAGGAAAATCATATATGCAACATGTAAGTGAGGGAAGTGTGTTGCTTATACCAACTCATTCAAAATGTAGAAAATATACGAGAAGATGTAAATGTACCTGATGCTGAAATGAGAAATAAATATAAGATATTAGGGACTGACAGAGATTCAAGAAATGCTGTGTAAGAAATGGAATAGCTTGCTTAAAAGACAGGAGCCATAAGGAAATAAGTCAGTACAAGAAAAAGGATGCAACATGGTGTGGAGGTATACAGAGTGAATGAGACAAATGCTAAACAGAGGCTTTAGATAATGTAAATATTGCCTTTTAAAATTTTAATAATATAAAGACTTATTTGAGAAGACTTGTAATTTTAAACTGGTAGAGAACATTATATTTAGTTTATATCAGATACCGAAATAATGACCAAACAGATTTATCTGAAACCACATGGGCAGGTACAATGATACAGTACTTAGTTGCAGTAGAGTGCTTAGAAATATCTCTCGATGCGAATTAATACATTTAAATGTGTAGACTTAGTAACTGTATATACCAGTAGGTGTGTAGTGGTGGATATTAGAACAATGTTTTTAATTTTATTAGCATGTACACCCCTGCAGCTCCAAATGATAGAAGAAGGATTCTTAAGAAGATGAAAATATATGAAATGCTGAAACTGTGCAATATCTGGGTGAGAGATTTTGTTATGAATTTACGGGGGATGCACAACACAGTGCATTTCTTCATGCCGGTCCCAGGGCTGGGATAAATGGGGAGGGTTACGTTAGGATGGGCATCCGGTGTAAAACCTCTGCCAAATGACATATGCGGACAACAATACAGATTGCCATACTGGCTCGGTCGAGGCCTGGGTTAACAACGACTGCCATCAGTACTGTTAGCCAACAGGGTGTTGGTGGAAATTGGGCCACTGTTGGCCAAAGGAGAAGAAGAGTGGGAAGGCATGTCCAAAGACAGGAAGAGAGGGAGAAGGTTAGGAGTGTAGTAGTGAGGGTAGGAACTTTGAATGTTGGCAGTACGACTGGTATAGGGAGAGAGCTAGCTGATATGATGGAGAGAAGGAAGGTTGAGATATTCTGATTGCAAGAGACCAGATGGAAGAGGAGTAAGGCCAGGTGTATAGGAGGTGGGTTCAAATTGTTCTATCATGGTGTGGATGGCAGAAGAAAAGGGGTAGGGGTTATCCTGAAGGAACAGTATGCCAAGAGTATTTTGGTGATGAAAAGAATGTCGGATAGAGTGATGTTTATGAAGCTGGAAATTGATGGTGTAATGATAAATGTTGTTAGTGCATACGCTCCACAAGTTGGGTGTGTGATGGATGAGAAAAAAACATTTTGGAGTGAGTTGGATGAAGTGGTGGTGAGTGTACCCAAGGGTGAGAGACTGGTAATTGGAGTGGTTTTCAATGGGCATGTTGGTGAACGGAACAGAGGGGATGAGGAAGTGATGGTCAGGTATGGTGTTAAGGAGTGGAATGCAGAAGGTCAGATGATAGTGGATTTTGTGAAAAGGATGGACATGGCTATGGTGAATACGTATTTTAAGAAGAGGGAGGGGCATAGGGTGACATACAAGAGTGGAGGAAGATGCACACAGGTGGATTATAGCCTATGCAGGAGGAAAGTCTGAAGGAGATTGGAGACTGTAAAGTGGTGACAGGGGAAAGTGTAGTTAGGCAGCATAGAATAGTGGTCTGTAGGATGATGTTGGTGATCAAGAAGAGGAGGAGGAGTGTGAGAGCAGCACCAAGGATTAAATGGTGGAAGTTGAAAAAGGGTAATTGTGAAGTGGAGTTCAGGGAAGAGTTAAGACAGGCACTGGGGGGCAGTGAAGAGTTACCAAATAGCTGGGTAACTATAGCAGAGCTGGTAAAGGGAGACAGGTAGAAAAGTGCTTGGTGTGACATCTGGACAGAGGAAGGAGGACAAGGAGGACCTCAAGGTGGAATGAGGAAGTACAGAAGAGTATACAGAGGAAGAGGCTGGTGAAGAAGAAGTGGGATTGTCAACGAGATGAAGAAAGTAGACAGGAGTATAAGGAGATGAGGTGCATGGCAAAGAGAGAGGTGGCAAAGGCTAAGGATAAGGCATATGGAGAGTTGTATGAAAGGTTGGACACTAAAGAGGGAGAAAAGGACCTGTACCAATTGGATAGACAGAGAGACTGAGCTGGGAAAGATGTGCAGCAGGTAAGGGTGATAAAGGATAGTGAGGGAAATGTACTCACAAATGAGGAGAGTTTGTTGAGCAGATGGAAAGAGTACTTTGAGGGGCTGATGAATGAAGAGAATGAGAGAGAAAGAAGGTTGGATGATGTGCGGATAGTGAATCAGGAAGTGAAACAGATTAACAAGGAGGAAGTAAGGACAGCTATGAAGAGAATGAAGAATGGAAAGGCTGTTGGCCCAGATGACATACCAGTGGAAGCATGGAGTTGTTTAGGTGAAATGGCAGTGGAGTTTTTAGCCAGATTGTTTAATGAAATCTTGGAAAGTCAGAGGATGCCTGAGGAGTGGAGAAAAAGTGTTTTGGTACCTATCTTTAAGAATAAGGGTGATGTGCAGAGCTGTAGTAACTGCAGAGGGATAAAACTGATCAGTCACTGCTTGAATTTATGGGAAAGAGTAGTGTAAGCTAGGTTAAGAAGGGAGGTGATGATTAGTGATGAGCAGTATGGTTTCTTGCCAGGAAAGAGCACTACAGATGTGATGTTTGCTCTGAGAGTGTTGATGGAGAAATATAGAGAAGGTCAGAAGGAGTTGCATTATGTCTTTGTGGACTTAGAGAAAGTATTTGACAGGGTGCCTAGAGAGGAGTTGTGGTATTGTATGAGGAAGTCGGGAGTGGCAGAGAAGTATGTAAGAGTGGTACAGGATATGTACGAGGGTAGTGTGACAGTGGTGAGGTCTGCAGTGGGAGTGATGGATGTGTTTAAGGTGGAGGTGAGATTACATCAAGAATCAGCTTTGAGCCCTTTCTTATTTGCAGTGGTGATGGACAGGTTGACAGACGAGATCAGACAGGAGGCCCTGTGGACTATGATGTTTGCAGATGACATTGTGATCTGTAGTGAGAGTAGGGACCAGGTTGAAGAGACCCTGGAGAGGTGGAGATATGCTCTAGAGAGGAGAGGAATGAAGGTCAGCAGGACTAAGACAGAATATATGTGTGTGAATGAGAGGGAGGATAGAGGAATGGTGAGGAGGTAGAGAGTAGAGATGGTGAAGGTGGATGAGTTTAAATACTTCGGATCAACAGTTCAGAGTAATGGTGAGTGTGGAAGAGAGGTGAAGAAGAGAGTACAGGCAGGGTGGAGAAGAGTGTTAGGAGTGATTTGTGATAGCCGGGTACCAGTAAGAGTGAAAGGGAAGGTCTACAAGAGGGTAATGAGACCAGCTATGTTATATGGGTTGGAGATGGTGGCATTGACAAAAAGGCAGGAGTCAGAGCTGGAAGTGGCAGAGTTAAAGATGTTAAGATTTGCACTGGGTGTGACTAGGTTGGACAGGATTAGAAATCAGTATATTAGAAGGTCAGCTCAGGTTGGCCGGTTTGTAGACAAAACCATAGAGGCGAGATTACATTGATTTGGACATGTGCTGAGGAGGGATGCTAGGTATATTGGGAAAAGGATGCTAAGGATGAAGCTGCCAGGTAAGAGGAAAAGAGGAAGGCCTAAGACAAGGTTTATGGATATGGTGAGAGAGGACATGCAGTTGGTTGGTGTGACAGAGTAAGATGCAGAGGACAGGAAGAAATGGAAACAGATGATCCGCTGCGACCCCTAACGGGAATAGCCGAAAGAGAAGAAGAAGAAGAAGGAAGCATGTCTGGGCAGGATACAGGCTAATAGGATCATAGGAGATTACTAGGCTAATGGCCCTGGGGCCCATACAAGCCTAGCCAAAAGTTAATCTCCCAAAAAAGAAACCTCGGTCAGCACCTGTCTCCTCTGTCAATGAGGGACACAGGTGGAATGTCTGGGACAAATTTGTGGTTTCCAATCCACTCATCAAGGTTGCACTTGAAGAGGGTCACCAACGTACTTTGTTTGATGTTTATGGATAGTCTATTCCAGAGACTGGGCAGCCTCTGGGAGACAAACCCATCTTTCCAGCAGGTTTTGTTAATGTCACATATAGTGGAATGTATATATATATATATATATATATATATATATATATATGTGTGTGTGTGTGTGTGTGTATATATATATATATATATATATATATATATATATATATATATATATATGTGTGTGTGTGTGTGTGTGTGTGCGTGTGTGTGTGTGTGTGTATATATATATATATATATATATATATATATATATATATATATATATATATATAGTGGAATTTTCGTTAGTTTGTAAGTTAGGCCTGTTAAAAGTAAGACACAGGTCACTGACATATGTCAAGGGAAGAGTAAAAATGGAAACTATTTATTTTGTATTCACCAATACTATAAAATAAATTTGTATAGGGAGCAAGATTGTAGGGTTTTCAGATGCTGTATCTATGTGGAGGAATTAGGTCAAAGTGAAAGCAAAATATGGATAGGAGAAATGATAAAAGGTTTAAATGAAAATATGAGGCACAATGTAAAATTTAAAGAAGCCATGCATTTGCCATAGCAGCAACATAGGTAAATTAATATGTTATAATAATTGGACTAACTGGTGTTTTGGAGAGATGTCAGTGGAGTTTTTAAACAGATTGTTTAATGAAATCTTGGAAAATGAGAGGATGGTTGAGGAGTGGAGCAGAAGTGCATTGGTACTGATTTTTAAAAATAAGGGTGATGTGCAGAGGTGTAGTAACTACAGAGGGAGAAAATTGGTAACTACAGAGGGAGAAAATTGATCAGCCACAACATGAAGTTATGGGGAAGAGTAGTGGAAGCTAGGTTAAGAAGGGAGGTGATGATTAGTGATCAGCAGTATGGTTTTATGCCAGAAAAGAGCACTGCAGATGCGATGCTCTAAGGGTGTTCATGGAGAAGTATAGTCAGGAGGAGTTGGCATTGTGTGTTTGTGGACTTAGAGAAAGGATATAACAGAGTGCTTAGAGAGGAGTTGTGGTATTGTATGAGGAAGTCTGGAGTGGCAGGGATGTATGTAAGAGTGGTATAGGATATGTAAAGAGGGTAATGTGACAGTGGTGAGGTCTGCGGTGGGAGTGGCAGATGCATTCAAGCTGGAGGTGGGATTACATCAAAGATCAACTCTGAGCCCTTTTTTATTTGCAATGGTGATGGACAGGTTGACATATGAAATCACAATGAGAATAACAACAAGTTCAAGTTAAAGGTTTAATAGAAGCAAAGCTTTCATCAGTACATAAAGTTGAATGAATCTAAAAGCATTTAAATAGGAACACAATTTCATCTCGTGATTCAGCCAGCCTAACAAATTCTTCAAACAATTAACATGGTATGCACACAACAATCTATAAAAAGGAAGTGAGTGCAAATAGATATATTAGGAAAAATAGTATGTTTGTAATATTATAGAAAAAAACTGGCTGATAATCCTAGCTTCACCGGAGATTAAAGAGTTGTTAGGAATGAAACCAAATTTTTCATTTAGGAGTATGGAGAATCTCAAACAGCAGTTATGTTATAAAGATTTTAAAGAAAGAGAGGAAAAGAGTACTTATTCAAAGAAAAATTTAATGCAAAAATGCCACAATTGTACATGTTGTGGTGATATATTTGATTCTTCAAATATATTTGAACACCCAATAACAAAACAAAAATATGAATTTAAATGTTTAGCTAATTGTAACACCTGTCAAGTTGTCTACCTTGTGACCTGCAGTAAATGTAAAAGTTTTTATGTAGGTAAGACTATTAGAAAGTTAAAAGAGTGCATAATAGAGCATAAGTCTGAAATTATAAGGGAAATTATGACAAATGCACTAAGTAAACATATTAAGGAAAATGAAGGGCATGCGTTTAAATTTAGAGTGATTTGTGAGGTTAACCTTGGTTTGAGAGGGGGTGATATTAATAATGCTTTAGAACTGAAAGAACCTGAATGGATAATTAGATTAGATGCAGAACAACAACCTGGATTAAATGTAGTGACTAGTCTGAAACCAGTTCTTGTCAAAAGACAAGAGAAAATATTTAGATTCTATTGCATTTTATATTAAACACACCAACAAATTGGACTGAGTGATAGAGAGAGAGATATGTATACTTTTAACACTTTTTATATTACTTGTAGCACTATTGTGGTTTATTAATTATTCCCTAAATCAATTATGTAAGTTATATGAAATATTATAAGTGTAATATGGATGTGTATGGATATTTATATATGTTTTAGTATTATTTTTTATATTTATAGGTAAGATATAGTTTTTTAAAACTTACATACTGTTTTTTTAAGAAATTAATTGTTTGAAGAATTTGTTAGGCGGGCTGAATGTGATGAAATTGTGTTCCTATTTAAATGCTTTTAGACTCATTCAATTTTATGTACTGATGAAGGGTGGTTAACCCGAAAGCTTTGCTTCTATTAAACCTTTTGGCATATAAGTGTATTGGACATATGAAATCAGACAGGAGTCCCTGTGGATTATGATGTTTGCAGATGACATTGTGATCTGTAGTGAGAGTAGAGAACAGGTTGAGGAGACCTTGGAGAGGTGCTGTAGAGAGGAGAGGAATGAAAGTCAGCTGGACTAAGACAGAATATATGTGTGAATGAGAGGGAGGACAGAATATTGGTGAAGATGCAGGGAGTAGAGTTGGTGAAGGTGGATGAGTTTAAATACCTGGGATCAACAGTTCAGAGTAATGATGAGTGTGGAAGAGGTTGAAGAAGAGAGGGCAGGCAGACTAGAGTGGGTGGAGAACAGTGTCGGGAGTGATTTATGACAGATGGGTACCAATAAGAGTGAAAGGGAAGGTCTACAAGATGGTAATGAGGCCAGATATGTTATATGGGTTGGAGACGGTGGCACTGATGAAAAGACAGTAGTCAGAGCTGGAGATGGCAGAGTTAAAGATGTTAAGATTTGCATTGGGTGTGACAAGGATGGACAGGATTAGAAATGAGTATATTAGAGTGTCAGCTCAGGTTGAACAGTTTGGAGACAAAGTCAGAGAGGTGAGATTGCATTGGTATGGACATGTGCTGACGAGGGATGCTGGGTGAATTGGGAGAAGAAAGGTAAGGATGGAGTTGCCAGGTAAGAAGAAAGAGGAAGGCCTAAGATTATGGATGTGGTGAGAGAGGACATGCAGGTGACTGGTGTGATAGAGCAAAATGCAGAGGACAGGAAGAAATGGAAACAGATGATCCACTGAGGTGACCCGTATCAGGAGCAGCCAAAAGAAAAAGAAGAATAAGAACTGGACTAACTGGTAGGTTAGGTCGCACCACTGTTTTGTACACCTTACTTTTCAGCTTCTTTGGCATTCTTCTGTCATACTCTACACCTGACACTCTATGTCAGTTGGCTGTACCTCTTCTGATTCTAGCTTTGACCTCTTCATTTAGACTTCCCTTCTTGTCAACCACCTCTTCCAAATACTTGAAGCTATTGACCTGTTCCACTATCTTTCCTTCTGCCTCAATTCTTAGCTTCTTCTGATTTCCCCAATTTGCTACCATTACCACTGTCTTATCTGTACTTAGTTTCTTCCCATGTGCCTTCAGTTTTGCTTTCCATTCCCCTATCCTTTGGTGAAGTTTTTGCTCAGAGTCTGCTTGTAATGCCACATCATCTGCATACAACAAGTTTCTTGATCTGTCCCCTCTGACCTGTTTGTAAATGTAGTCCGTCACCAATATGAACAGCTGTGGGCGCAGAGCTGAACCCTGGTGCACATCCACTCCCACTGGGAATCCCTCTCTGAGACTGAACACTGTTTGTACTTGAGTAACTGGGTCTTTATACATAGCATGCACTAATTATACCAATGTTTCTGGGCCTTTGAACCACTGCAGTACAGCACAAATCAGCTTTCTTGGGACCTTGTCATATGCTTTCTCCAAGTCTAGAAATGCCAGTCGAACTCTTTTCTCATCTCTAGCTTCTGCTCATTTATCTGTCTCACTGCAAACATTGGGTCAGTCGTGCTGCATCATGATCTGAATCCAAACTGCTCATCTCCCATCTTACTTTCTACTACTCTGCATATCTGTATATCAGTCACCTTCTCCAGAACATTCATGCAGTGAGACAGGAGTTTGATGCTGCTGTACCGCCCACAATTGTGGCTGTCCCTTTGTTCCCATACACTGGCATGAGTATACTTATTCTACATTCATCTGGGATATGCCTTTCTCTCCACACTGCTATGAGTAACCCCAGGAGCAATTTCTCCCCTATCTCACCCAACATCTTTACCAAATCTGCTGTGATCTCATCTGAGCCTGCTGCTTTCCCTGACTTAATTTTCCTAAGTGCTATTATTACTTCTTCTAGGGTGGGCTCCTCTTTTTCTCTCATCATAAGCTGTGTCTGGGACAGTATAGCTTCTGTGGAGGTTTCTTCGTTCAGAAGCTGGTGGAAGTACTCCTTCCATCTGCCTTTGAAGTCCTGTGAACTGGTGTGCAGGTTATTGCTGGTATCCTTTAGGAAGGGTGTCTGACTATCTTCTTTATCTTTCTGACTTTGTCTTGCAAGCAGATATAGTTTCTTTGTGCCACCTACAGAGTCACTTTCCAGAAGCTGGTAGAGTGCCTCCGATGCCCTGTTCTTTGCTACTGCAACTCCTTTCTTAGCTTCTTTGTTAGCCAACCAGTAGTCTGGTCCATCTTTTCTATGTCCCACTTTTTCCTGCATTATTTCTTTCTTTCTTTTGCTGACTTCCTGGACTTCTGCATTCCACCACCAGCTTTTCTTATGTACCATATTTCCATACCTGGCTTGGCCCCATATCTGTTCCGCAGTCCTCACACATGCTGTTTTGAGACACTGCCATTCTTCTTCAACTACACCTATTTCCTCCTCTTCCTGGGGTACTTGGGCCCTGAGAATTTCCTTGAGCTTTTTCTCTAGTCAACTTCCAAGTCTTCAGCCTGGTCTCAGTTGACCTTAGAGCCTTCTCTGACATTGCTTGCTGCTGATTGTGGCAACCAATGGTTTATGCTGTGAGCCGACTGTTTCACTGGGGATGACTTTGCAATCACTGATTCTACACCAGTGCCTTTTCTACTAGGGGGAAGTTCACCTGAGATGCATGTTGACCACTCTTGCATGTGATCTTGTGACTGTCTCTCTTTCTGAACCATGTGTTGGCTATTATCAAGCCATTGCTGAATGGCCTTGCCTTCTTTACTCCTGTTGCCACACCCAGGCAGTCCTCATATCCTGTTCTGTCTGTCCAAATATGTGCAATCAAGTCACCCATATCAACACCAATTCCTGTTTTCTTGCTTTATCTAGTATGTCCTGCAACTGCTGTATTAATGCACTCTTTTCGTCACTATGACAACCCCGCTGTGGGGCATAGGCTGAGATTATGAATGTTGTCTTATCATTACATAAGAGTCTGATTGTTATGAATCTGTCATTAATTCTGATGATATACTTTACTGCCTTCCGAAGCTTCTCTCTCACTACAGTTACTAACCTGTCCTCTTCCTGAGTAGTAGACTCTGGATCTCAAGCCAAGTGTCTTAGCTGCATTGCCTTTCCATCTTGTCTGTTGGATACATAGGATGTCCGGCCTCCTCCATACCATCATGTCATCCACTTCCAGGCTCCATCCTGTAAGTGAATCTACATTGAGTGCAGCAAGTCTTTGTTCATGTTTGGCAGTTGGGCAACTGGACACTATCTGGCCAGTAGCTTATTGACCCAGAACTGTTGGGGTTAATGGCAGGCACACACTGGCCAATAGGGGCACATACACCCCTTTAACCTTTAGCATGGGTCTCAGGTGTAGGTTGGACCTACTTATCACTGGTAACTACACATGCCCATTTGGCAATATTAGTCAACATGACCAAATCTGCTAGAGCCATATTTTACACTGTTGCCCTGCCACAGCATGCAGTCTGTGATCTATGTTCGGCACACCACAGTAGATGCCCAAAGCACCCAATGCTTCCCCCTGTAGGGCACCATGCAGAGTCTGTGCTGCTGTCCACAATTCCGTCCATTAGTGAGTATGAGATGGAAACACTCAGTATGTTTTTTGGAGGTGGGAAGAACCCCACAGAGCCACAATAAGAACATGCAAACTCCAAACAGGCATTGGCCAGAGGTCATGGTCGAACCTCGTACCTTGTGCATCAAAAGCAAAGACCTTAACCATTATGACAATTGGTTTGTGGCTGTTATAGAAACACTATAAAAGAAGATGAATCTTTGGTAGATAATATTTTATTAATCTGAACTTGGTTTGTTTGGAAGGGAAGATGTGGAATGAACACATAACAAGAAACAAGAATATTAAATTTGGTTGTCAGAAGGGTTGGGGATGGCATGTTATATACATATATGATTTTTTATAGGGAAGGAGGTTATATTTCTTTTTGTAATATATATAAAATAAATGAGATCTTTTACATCTATATGAGCTACCACCTACCCAGGAAGACGGCACCTGTGAAAAATAAACAAGTTGGCAAATGCAATGTAAAAGCGTGACCCGAGAAGGGCATTGTTAAATCCAGTTGCCACAATTATTCTTTATTAACAAACATTTTAACTCATTTGTCCACACAATACACAGAGTTCTTCAGAACTGAATTTTATTCTGGAACATACCCTATTTATAGTAGACGAAGGTCACATGGCACAATTAAATTACAGCTAAACAGTTATCATTTAGGATAAGACATACACATTTTCTGTTAAATATATTCAAACAACAAAAATACAAGCCATGTAAAAAATAATCTTGTAGTAGTAATTATGTAAAATGTAATCTGGCTACCTTCATTTTAAATACACCACTAAATGGTACACTTTTATTAATAGCAGGAAGTATACAAGTATTTACTTTTAATTGCCAGAGTAACACTTTATATTCTAATGTTTCTTCCCAGGGATTTTTTCGACTTTCTGTATCTACTATCAAAATGCAACCTTTTTTAAACTCAGTGAATGCAAACGCATATTGTTACAGAACATTTTGATATCTTTCTTTTAAGATCATAAATGTGTTTTGAGACATATTCCCTAAAAATCCTTTCAGTTTTGCCTGCATACTAACGACTGAACATGGAGAACATAAAGAAGCATAAAATTCTCCCATAGTGCCACAGTTGGATTGTATCTTTACTGTTTCTCTACCAATAACATATTCACAACTCTCCTCTGTGAAGTGTATGTGTCTCTGTGGCATACTTTGAGCTGCTTTTTGGATTGAGGGTGATCTTGCTATATTGTTTTGAAAGTTCACATTTTTGTGGGCATTTATTTGAGCTTGTGGAGCATGTTTTCTTGATGCTGCAGATTTATAGTACAATGCAATTAGCACAGTTTACAGTTCATTGCATTGAGTATAGCAATTTTTTTCATGAAGTTCAGTTGTTTATTTTGATATTTAAACTTTTGTTTCAGCCACACAGCCCATTTGCTACAGTGTAGCAAAAGACTGCTAAACAAGACAAAAGGGATCCAGAATATTAAAAAAATCTCTAATTTAAAGCCAAGATGTGGAAATTACTACAGCTAGTGGAGAAGCTGAACAGTGGATGGAATTGGGGGTGGTGGGTCACCTCAAGGCTGACTTAAACTGCATGGAAAAGAATCAGGTAATTAGTGCACTAAATGTCAACAGTTTAGTCCAAATTCCACCAGGTCAGTTTATGCAGGTTGTATGTCTCAGCAAATCAAAAACTTCTAAAACCCAATTTATTTAAGCATAAACAGCAGGAAAAAAAGTACACCGCCGAGAACAAGACGACACGTCCAAGGTTAACTAATCATTTTAAAGGACCCCTAGAGGGGTAACAACATCTACTTTGAGCAACATCCATGAAGGTCATCTGTAGAGAGAGAGAAAAATAACAAATGAGTAAGTAAAGGGATCATTTGATAACAAAAATGAAACCAATAGGAAGCAATTCACAATTACCCATATGCAGTGACAGTAAATATTTAATCAATGACTGGGATTTCATTGTCACATCCTTACAAGATTCATATTCTCCATTCCACCAGTGTTAAAAGCCTTGTGACTCTGCAAAGTGACAGCTGTCCAACTGTGGCCTGTGGATTTACAACTTAGATGCTTTCTTGCAAAAGAATGCTGATTCAGGTGGCCTGCTGATATTAAATCTCTTGGGCATGCTGGTTGCAGCCTTCATAGATACATCCTGCTCATTTTTCCTTCACATTGGAACTTCTAGGTTCTTCTACACTTTCTGCTACTGAATAACCTGTACGTTCTTAGGTACAACAATCCTGTCTGCTTTTTGGGGATCCCCATTATCGTGATGATGATACTGCTGTTTTGGGTAGCCAGGCCATGAAAATTTGAATTTCTGATTCTGTTGTGTTATCTTGTCATGTTACAGTGTGTGTGCAAGAAATGCCCCCAATAATTTATTTTATAGTTTAGTGTACTGTTGGTCTTTTTCTTGCTATTTAAGTTATTAAAAGTAGATATGGTGTATTATTTGTTTCCTTTTTATATCACTATGTTATTTATTTATTTATAAATATTGCATTGCTTTAACTCTTTCATACCTGTCAGCACTGTTAACAAGGTGGCAAATTCCTGTGTTGGCAGGTTATACAGCAATTGTTTGGATATCTGTGTTGCTATTATATCCAAATGTGAGAAGAATGTTTTAACTTAATCAAGTAAAGCAACATTTGCATTCTTGCTCAAGTTAAATCATTTTATCATTTTTAAGCTGATCATTCCTTGCACTGATTGCCAAAGATTCAGTAATGAGTAAGACCTTCATTGTAACAGTAGTGTGTGGTCTTCCTTTTCTGCTGTAGACTTTAATGAGCTATGGCAGCAGGTACAACTAGCACTCCAGGCATGAAGTGGAGCACAACATGATCCGTAATCTAACCATGAATACATCATCTTTGTATACAGTTGATTATTTGTTTCTTTGTTTTGTTATTTTTTCATTTACATTTTTTGACAATCCTCTTGGTCTGTTTTGTTTTATCCACTGCTTTTTTTCTAGGAATTTTTATATCTTGTTCTTCAATTCTTTCTTTTTTATGTAATGATGTGGTTTTCTTTTGTCTAGTTCTTTAATTTTTTTGAATAATTTTGATTTTTCTATTATTGTTCAGTGCAATTTTCTTTTTGTCTGTGCTCTTTTCTCAGTTCTTCTTGTTTTTTTGTGTTTTCTTTTTATTTCTTCAATTCTTTTTAGTTATGTTTTTCTTTACTATTTGAGGTTGTTGGAAATAATTGCTAGATTTGCAGTCACCATGGGAAACTATAAATATTATACATATAACAGATGATTCATATAAAATGATGATGTAATTAGTGAACAAATGCATTTATGTATTTTGATGAAGAGTGGTTGCTTTCTTGACATGGATTTGTGCCCTTAGCACAACTGGTGTTTCTATGTTTATATATGCTAACATCAAGGCAGTAGTATCTTGGGGTTCAGGGATATTCTAAAATATTGTACTTCCTCTTTTATGCAACAGACAAGTCCCACTGAGTCTCCCACACCCACCTGCTAATTAAATTTGTCAACTCTTAGACTGCTTAGCAGTTGGTAAAATCATATATCCCTCTACCCTCTAAATTGCAATTTCCCTAAAAACTCCAGAGGCATTGCTACTTAAATATGCCAACTCCAAGCTCAGACAACAGAGGACATGGGAACTATTTCCCAAAACCCAGAAATGTGAAATCTTCCTAACACCATTCAACCATCCCAACATTCAGTTAGAAAAACAGTCTATGAACTATTCAACACCCAGATAAACATATCTGTATTCATTTGGAGCACAACACATGCTAATCATAAAATAAAATAATTGAGGCCAGAACAGATTCAGCAGATGGCTGTCATCATTAATAGCGCAGCCACAAAGTAATGCGACCTACTGCATTGTTAACGTCAGTCAGCTAATTTTATAAGAATACTTGTTTTCCAAAAGCTAATAAATGAGCGTAATAAAGAGCACATAATGAACCTTGTGCTAATGAATGAAAGGCACATTATTAATTTTATGTATAAGTCATGCAGTCACCTTCTGATTATCGCTTTCCAGTTTTCTGCTCAGCCAGAGACTACCTCACTCCTGCACTTTTCCTCATTAATCAACGTTTAATACAAACCGATGGAGACAATTTCCAGAGCATTAGTAAGACTTTTCTGCATAAACAAACGTTCCTGGCTATCACCTATTAGAATAGAAGAGCTTTTTACACATCTTTTGACTACAACTTCACTTTTCTTGTGTTTTGTAGTGGATTTCTTTACTGAGGCCAGATATTTGTAGGTTCATAGGTGTGTACTAGGCTAATGGCCCTGGAGCCTTTATAAGCCTAGCCCATAGGATTACCCTGGCATTGTGCCACCTGACCTTAGTTCCCAGTGCCTCTGTCGAGTAGAGCCACTGGAGTGATCCCTGGTGTGAATTTTGTATTTCCCATCCACTCAACAAGATTTCTCTTGAAGAGGGCCAGTGAGGTGCTCTGTTTGACATGTATGGGAGGTCTGTTCCATAGCATTGTCAGTCTCTGGGTTATGAACCTGTCCCTCCAGCATGTTCTGTTGATTGTGGTAATGAGCTTGAGGTTTCTGGAGCATGTTGTGTGCGGGGATTGGGATTTCTTTAGATAAAGCATTTCTAACAGAGCTGAGTAAGACATGGCTTTGTAAGTCAAGCAGAGATTGCCTCTAAGTAGGCGATATGAGATGGACAATAGTTGGAGTTTTTTGAGTCTGTCCATATAGGACAAGTGTTTAAGGCCTAGAGTCCTCTTTGCGAGGTACTTTTGCAGCCTCTCCAGTTGTTGCAGGTGTCTAGTGAGGTACATGCCAAATGGGGCATTGTACTTGATGATTGGCCTAATGAGGGAAGAGTAGAGGGAGACAATGACCTCCTTTCTTCCTGGATGCAAAACCCTTAGTAATGAGATGTGCCACATAGAAGGACTTTCTGATCACAGTGGCAATGTGGTGGTCAAAAGAGAAGTTTCTGTCAACCTGTGTTCCCAGATCTCTTATAACACCTTCTGCGTTCAGTGGACTACCATCGATGTGGTAATTCATGGGAAATGGGCTTTTCTCAAAGGGATGACGACACATTTTTTGGCATTGAGCTTAAGGCCATGGTTCTGACACCAATCGTTGGTCTCAGTGCGGCGATTCTGTAGGATGTCAGCATCACTTGGGGAGTTAATAATAGCCCCAACTTGCAATAGTCTGTGAACTTTGTCAGCCAGAATCCCTTCGTGTTGGCCTGGACTTCAGAGAAGTACATACCAAACTGGAGAGGACCCAGGACCGAACCCTGTGGGACTCCACTCGTGACTGGTCTGCAGTCTGACCTGGAGTCAGCTACTTTCACACTGTGGGTTCTATCTATGAGTCAGTTTGCAACCCACCTACTGCTATAGGGATTGATGCCTAGCTTAGTGAGTTTTTCTATGATTCCTGAGTGGGGAATGGTATCAAAGGCCTTGGCCAGATCAAGGTAGGCTGTATGAACCACCTTGCCTTTATCCATAGCTCTGGTGATTGACTCAAAGAAGTCGACCAAGTTAAGCAGGTATGATTTACCCTTCACAAAACCAAACTGTGTGGGATCCAGAGTTTGGAGATTCCCTATATCCTTGTTTATTAGTTCCATGATGATGCATTCTATAGCTTTCCATATCAGACTCATCTGGTTAATGGGGCGATAGTTCCCAAGGTCTGTAGTCACTCCTCCTTTGTGGAGAGGGATGACTGTAGCAGTATGCCATTCGATAGGGACAAAGCCTGAGGTGAGGCTTTGACTGAATAGGGCACACAGATGAGGTGCCAGTTCACTCTGTAGTTCATGTAGAACATAGCCGGGGATATTATCAGGTCCCACAGAAGCTGTATTCTTGACCTTGGACAGTGCTGTTTTAACCTGTGCAGCAGTAATACTGAGTTCCTGGCAATCTACTGGTATTGTGATTGGTCCTTGGGGGGGAGAGGGGTAAAGGTGGCACTGAATCTGTCAGCCAGTATAGTGGCAATATCTTTTGGCTCGGTATAGGAGGTACCATTATGCAGTAGCTCAGAACAAATCTGGTTATTGCCGTGGAGATTCTTTACATAACTATAGAAGGCTTTGTGGTTGTCTTTACTAGCTGCTGCAATTCTGTTTTCATAGCTAGCTTTAGAGGATTTGACTTTTTGTTGAGGCTGATAAGGGAGTTTTTCCAGTCTTGGGACTTCACCTTATTGCACATCAGTTTTCTCCTTCTGTTGTAGAGTTTGTTTATGGCAGGGGGCCACCAGATCGGCATTCTTTTTTTTTGGAGGAGAGCGTTCTATTGGGTATGGCAAGATCCACGCATTTGTGTACATGTTCATACAGTGCACTGGTGTATGATTCAGCAGTCATGCAACTATTCTCCATTTGCATGGGTGCCATGAAGTTAGCCACCACTGTTTTTAGGAGCCCAAATTTAGCTTTGGAGAAGTTTTTCATGGTGATTAGCTTTGCAGGGGGGGGGGGGGTGGATTTCCAAGGTGATTAGTTTGTGGTCAGATCTAACCAGGGAGGAGTTGACTATTGGTGTAGAGCAATGGTCGCCCATGTCAGTAATGACCAGCTCAAGGAAGTTGCTATCTATAGTGGGGGTAAGAATGAGCTCATCCAGGGCATTGGAATTAATGAATTCCAGGAAACATTGGGCAAGTGTACTGGTTCATGAGTAGTTTTCCCAGTTAATGGAGGGGTAGCTGAAGTTGCCCCATATGAGAGTGTTAGGTTTGACCCTGATATTCTCCAGGGTGCTTAGGAATGTGGAGTGTGTGTCTTGGGACATGGCTGGGAACCTATAGCAGGCTATGACCTGAATCACTGTCTTACCCAATGTTAGCTGCACCTGAAGTATCTCTGATGCATTATGTTGGGCTTCCAGTCTAGAGGTGTACACATCCTTTATGATTATGGAAACACCACCACCTTTGGAGCTTCGATCCAAGTTCTGGGGCTGAAAGGTGTGGAATGAGTTATAGCCTGGTAGTGCAGGGGTGCTTTCTGCTGTCTTGAACCAGGTCTCTATTACAGCACAAATGTCGATGTTCTCCATTTTAAGGAGTGCTTTGAGTGAGTGCAACTACTCCAATACCTTACCACCAACAAGCTACCATCACAGACCCAACATGTTTTCAGGCCCCACTACAGCACCACAACAGCACTGCTGAGCTTCACGAATACCATCAACCAACACAGAAATGATGGCAAATATATCTGTGCAGTATTCCTAGACATATCCATGACCTTCAGTACTGTTTCCCATCCCAAATTGCTTTCTGCTCTTTCCAATCTGAACCTCAACCCTTCTGCTCTCCTATGGTTCCAAAGCTATCTAGATGGTCACCAACAATCAGTAAAATGGCAAAACACTATTTTCCCCCAACTCCCAGGCACACTAGGAGTTCCACAAGGCTCCATATTTGGGCCACTACTCTTTAGAATCTTTACAAATAACCTGAGTACCGTCACCCCTCTAGCCTCAATTATACAATATGCTGATGATTTGACACTTATTTGAGCAGCATCCACCTTAGATCACCTCCAGAACATAACACAGACATCCTTCTCAGAAAATAAACTATGGCTATCAAACCATCAGCTCATACTTAACCCAAATAACACAAAACTTATGATCTTCCAACCAATGAGATCCTTTCTCCCCACTACCTTCTTCTCCATAACTGCCAACAATACAATAATTTAGCCTGACTCAGACAAAACTATTAGGAATCATAATTGAAAACAACCTAAGATATGACCTACATATATATCACAAACTATTAAAAAAGTTCACAAAAATGGGCACCTTGTATAGAAACAAAAAGTATCTAACTGACACCACAAGGGTAGCTATTGCAAGAACCCACCTCCTATCAGCACTGCTTTATGCCTCCCCAGTTCTCATCCCCAATTCTCATTAACCATAAAAATACAGACTTAGAAAACTGGAAACACGCTATAATAAATATGTCAATTTGCCAGTGACTGTCCACACTATACCCACCATTGTCATACCGTAAAAAACTGTCCTGGTTAGAACTACGTCAGCTACTATTCTACAACCAACTAACTATGGCACACAAACTTGTATAACAAACCAAATAAAACCTGCCCTACTAAACATCTTTCAACCCCACACCACCAACCATAGCTTATGTTCAGCAAGTAAGTCTGTACTACAAGTGTCCAAAGCCAACAAGACCACAGGTGACACCACATTCTCACACCAAGTAGCAAAAAATTGGAATTCACTACCTCATTCCATTAGACCCACATTCAACTTCAACTACTTCAAACATGCTCTAAAACAACTCTTGGCTTTGTTCCCGCACCAGTCCATGCTGACTGGCTACATAAATACCTGCAAATCCTTATACATCTCCTCTATCTCTATCTTTTCATCTCTTTTTCTTGGCTAATCATCTCCCCTGACTACCTCTAACTCTTCAGCTTTTTATCTTGCCCATGTATTCTACAACTGCTGCTATCTAAGCTCCTAACATCGTTTTTTTCAGCTGCCTCAATATATTATGCTATAGCTAGACTGTCTACAAATAATCTCTCTTTGTACCATAGAAATAGATTTTTTTTATAATTAAGTGTAAAAACTAACAAGCTGTAATATCAAAACTTGTATGTTATAAATTGTTAGTTTGTAGTGGTAGACTTTGTTATTCTTATATGTGGAGCTTTTCTCCTCGGGCCTTTGCTGAAAATGTGTCTATTTCCCAGTCAGACGTTCCCAGTAAATAAATATAAAATAAATACATAAACTATAGAACTGTATCAGAACTAGGTATAAATCCCTTCATAACATGCTGGATTGCCAGCTAGCTCACAAATAGGACACAAAGTCAGGATCAGTGAGACTACCTCCACCAAGAGACTGGTCACCAACCAAATACCCCAGAACTCTGTGTTGGAACCACTCCTGTTTGGCATCTACTTCTAAGAAGTCAAGGCTAATGTCAAGGGTCTCTGGCTCACCAAATTCACAGATGGCCATAAGTTTGGAGCCATCATGGATTGCACCATGACACCAACATCCTACAAGAGGGTCTAACACAAACAAATGACTGGAGCAAAAGCCATAGATTAAAACTCAGTGCAAGAAAATGCATTATAGTGTCTTTTGGGAAAGAGTAAACCCAAAATAAATGCATCATCAATAAAACACCCTTAAGATTTGCCCCTATAGTTAGGGATCTTGGGGCATATGCAGTTAGCAATCTGGCGTTTGACCAACACATAGCCAAGATATTAAGAAAATCATTCTATGTCACCTGGTTTATAGGTAAGGGTATGGCATCCAGGTTCAAGAAAGTTATAGTACCACTCTACTTAGGCCTTATCAGATCCATCACTGAGTCCAATGCCTCATTTGGCATGTGCCTACCCAGGTGCTTGCAACAGTTAGAATGCCCTCAAAGGTTTGTCATCAGAAGAATCCATGGTATGAATACCCTGTTCTACACAGATTGCCTTAAGGTCCTACCTCTGTACTCAGTCATCTAAAAGTTACTAAGAGGCAATCTATGCCTAGCATATAAGTTATCCTTGGATTTACCTCTGATGGCTCTTTTGCACATCCACAAGAGAAACGGCACCAGAAACACTGGATCCAAGAACCTGAACTTTGTCTACAACATAAGCAGAGCCTCCTGGAAGGACTGATGTCTGTGGAATAAGCGCCACATCTACGTGAAACTGTATTCATCACTGACCCTATTCAAAGAAAATCTTGATTACTGGATGAGAAATTGCAAATTCACCCCTAGTCTGGTCCTCACATCTCTGATGGACAAAAGTCAACAGTAAGTAAATTAATCCCCAACAGACACCCCCATATAACCCTTAGCTACCTCTTTACTAGTATACCCCTCCATATAGGCCTGTAAAGACCCTGGTGGTCGATAGCCTGGTATGAACCTATTTACCTATAGAAGTATTGACTATTGCTTGCCTGATCTGTTATATCAAAAGTACATTACATCTTGGGGGTTATGACTTTCTGGTTGTTAAAGATCCTATAACCCCCAGTATTTTTGGTATTCCTAGAGTCCGTAAATGTTTAGACAACCCACCATTACATCCAGTTGTGGATGCTGGTGGTTCAAAAACTTAGATTTGGTGTTATACATTTTCTAAAACTTTGAACCATTTATGCAAATGCATTCACATCTTTTAAAGGATTCTTGGCACTTTTTGTCTTGTTTAACTGAGGATATATTTAGCCTGGATGTGACCTTCATCACTATTGACTTCATTGACTTTTCAGTAATCCCACATGACAGGAGTTTGGCCTGGAGGAGTGATGTCAAGACAGGAGTTTGGCCTGGAGGAGCAATGTCTTATATATATATATGTATATGATTTTTTAGACAACAGAACTTTGGAAACTGTTTTGCAATTTTTGGAATTAATTTTGTTGAATAATTTTATCTTATTTGAAGGTGAAAAACAAAAAACGAATGGCAAATGTCCAGCACAAACTCCAGTTTAATAATAGTTAAGCTCTTTTGTCAGAATAGTTTCCAACTTCTTCAGAAACTGGAGTTTGTGCTGGACATTTGCCATTTATTTTTTGTTTTTTATTAGTTTCTGGTGTTTTCTTTGAAGGTGAACATTTTCTTCAAAAAGCTGGTGTGGCTAGGGGGACGCATGTGCCCCATATTTGATAACATTGTTATGTACTATTGTTAAAATATTTTGTATTTGATCATGAATTTTCTAGACCCTACAGAAAATATTTTTGATATCTTGATGAAATTAAATTTACAGGAAAAAAACTTTTTTCAGCTTTTAGTTACATTTTAGTATCTGGTATCTAAGATAAAAGAAGAGACTTTTAAGGGGAAATATGGTTTGTGTAGCTAGAATGGTTTCCAATGATGATATATTTGTATTTGAGTTAAACAAATTGGTGGACAAGTTTATTGAAAGGGGATATCCCCATTCCTTTATCACACCAATTTATGACGAAGTAATCCAAAAATGAATGAATTTTTTTATACCCCTATTCTTGGCAAATGTTTTTGTTTTAAAGAAGACATTGGAAAAGCACATTTGTCTGATGCTATGATTATTACTTATAGTTTGGATATAACCATTTTACCTAACATTATATTTAAGTACTGTTTTTTTTAATCCATGATAATGAAAATTTTGGGGGAATGGACAGGATGTTCCCCTAGGTTAATTTTTAAGGAGGATGTAATATGAAGATATTACTGGAATGAAAAATCAAGTGAAGGTTAGAAACTGTGATTGGGGATGCATGTAACCAGTGTAATACATGTATAACAAATATATTGTTGTTATTATTATTAAGAATAATGAAATTAATACCTGCTAAAGAACATTTTACTTTTGAGACCACTGGCATTATTTATTTGGCAGTGTGCCAAGCCTGTGGATGTTATTATGTGGAAATGATTTATAGATATTAATGTAAACATGTTTATGAACACTGCTAAGACATGATATAAGGTGATTTTACCAATACATTGTAATAGAATACACTATGTGTTGGCTCATCCAAATTTAAATTCTTTGGGTTTGAATAGGTAGAAAAGACCTTAGGTGAGGGACCTGGAATGATTTGATTGAAGAAAAAGAGCCTAGATAGTACTTGAAGTTGAAAGCCAATGGATTTCCTGGAGTGAATGAATTGTTTATCTGTTGTTATTGTTTTAAAAAGATGTAGAAACCAAATTTACTACTGCATTATAATTTTTACAGTAAGTTATATTTAAAACTATTTACTAAGCCACTGCATATTTCTGGTTGAATGTATTTGATACAGGAGCTATCTATCTATCTATCTATCTATCTATCTATCTATCTATCTATCTATCTATCTATCGGTTTGTATTATGTGTTGCTTTTGATTGGGTAGGATTTTACATTTGATCTATTTTCAATATATTTCGGGTGATTTTATAGTGATCACATTGTTCTGATGAAGTCCGCTGAGAAGAAAATGCTCAACTATGTATTTATAAAAAAAAAAAAATAGTTTTAATATATACTTTTTATACTGCGGTGGTGGTGCTGTGGTAGCGTTGTCGCCTCATAGCAAAATGTTGTCCCGTTCGATTCTCAGCTAGAGCGTCTTCTGTGTGGAGGCATATGTGAATGGCGTGTGCCTTCGTTGAAGGTTGTGCATCAGGGCTGGTAACCCGGTACATAAAAATCCACTACCAGTCATTAGCGGACCGGAGTTCCGCTGTGGCGACCCCTAACCGGGGAAAAGCCGAAAGACACAAACACAAACAATATACTTTTTTCACAAGTTTTCCTGTCTTGTGGGGTATTTTGGATTATGGCCAATATTGAGTTGGATTACATTCCTAGAGGTGAAGACCGTAGGAAAGAGGCACTTCAGTCGAGATTTCAACAATATCTAAAAGGTACTGTGAACGCTTCCTGGTATTTCAAGAGTGTTGCTGTATCTGATGATGTCACAGAGGAGACGGTGAACACTGAGAAGCTGCATAGGCTTCTAGACGTTATGGAGAAAGATTTCATGAAACTAAAGCGTTTTCAAATGCAAAGACTACATTTTCACTTTTGTCTGGACAGGAATATCATTCCTAGAGGGCTTCGTGTGTTTACGATGCCTAGCCAGGGGAGAGAGTATCCAGATCTGCTTGCGCAGTGGCAACACTTGAACATCGAGGTAAGCAGGAAATATCTGCAGCTCCTCATTGACTTTTTTCGTCCAGAGGAAGCTAAATTAACTGACAGTATTAATATGACACAACAAGCGCTTTTTGGTGAATTTCCTAGTGAAGTAGTACAACCACTCTTCGAGAATGTTTTGGATAGTGTGTTAGCGTTTGAACGCAAATTACTTCAACAAAAGAGGCACAAGGCTACTAGAGATATTACCGATTTTAAACTGGGCCATGTGTTCATGTGGCCCAGAAATGCTAACAATACTACTTCTTCCTCTACTGTTTATACAAATAGGAGGCTTGGCTTTGATAGGTTTGAGCATGACCCTGCTATTCAGGACAATAATAACGTGAACAGTGATGTTAATACTAGGACTTTGGAAACTGACATTGCTGGCACTGTGACTAAATGTGATAATGTTGTTAATACAGAGCTTCATAGGTCTGAAATTTGTATAGATAACACTACAGGAAAAGATGTGGGTGGTCCTCTGATCAGTGGACAGTCACTTGTCAATGAAGCTTTTGTGCATGATTATAATGATTCCAATGATGTTATACATATTATGCACCCTAGTATGGAGCCAGGCACTAATCTATATCCTGAAGTGCGCATTAATAGGGACAAACCCACATCTTTGGCTGGCAAATCTGAAGTTGTGGTTAGACCAAAGATAAGGACAGAGCAAGTGGATTTAAGTAGTAACATTAGCCCTGATTTGTCTTTTCCTCTGCCTACACGCCTGGAGAAGGGCCCACGGAGGTCACGCTCCATGAGTCGAGGCAGACAGAAAAGGAAGCCGTCAGGGGAACCTTTATCTCGTCAGACCTTGAAAAAGATGTGGACCAACAAACATTAGTTCACAACATATCTCAAGTCATACTTAGTATTGATGATATTAGACTGCTGAGTAAAGGGTTGAATTTTATTCCAAAGACACAGAGTAGGTTGACGGATACTGTTACAGATCTTAAATTGTTCTGTAGAAATGTTATGTTAAAATATTTGTTCAAGAGTCCCAGTAATGAATCAGTAGATAATAGGGAGTTCACTTTTAAGAATTTGAGTAAGTTTGTGCCCACCAATCACCCTATGGTATTAGCTTTGTTAAAGTTGACGGAAGATGAACTATATAGCTTTTATAACAGTAGGAGAGATAGGAGATCCATGAGGTCTGATAACCTTACCTATAAGGAGAGGTTAAGCTTAAAGAAATTGCAAGATGATTCCACCATCATTATAAGGCTAGCAGATAAGGGAGGCAGGATCGTTGTCATGGATAATTTGCATTATAATGCAACCATGGAAATGATGCTGCATGATAAGTTTTATGAAGTGATTACAGTAGATGAGGTCAATGATATTATTAGGTATGTTGGCCCTACACTCTTGGATATTTTTAAGAGCAACTTAATAGGGAAGGAATTATATGAATATCTTTGTATCCGGGTGCCTGTTATCCCTGTGATACATGGGCTACCCAAGATACATAAAGACCCTAAAGATCCACCCATGAGACCAATTGTCTCTGGTCATGGGTGGGTAACAGAGCATCTATCTGTCTTCATAGAAAAGCATTTGAGGCAGGTTTTGAATAACAATATCTTTGTTTTACGAGACTCAAAGCAGTTCTTAATTGACCTCTATGAATGCATTAAACAACAAGGAACTGTTGCTGACTGTATATTTGTAACCTTCGATGTGCAGTCACTTTTTACAGTTATACCGAATGGATTAGGACTTACCTATGTTTCAGAATATTTAAAGGAACATAGTGGCTACTTAGATGTTAAGATTGACTTGATAACACACTTTTTAGAATTAGTTCTTGAAAATAATTTATTTATATTCAGAGATGTTATTTACAGGCAGTGTGATGGCGTGGCTATGGGCACACCCTGTGCGAACAGCTACGCCAACATATTTTTAGCCCATTGGGAGGAACATGTGTTGTTTAGTAAAACATTGTTTATGGAGCATGTAGTATTTTATCGGCGATTTGTGGATGACCTTTTTGCCCTATGGAAAGGGACATTAGCACAATTACAATCTATGTTTACAATGATGAACAATTTAACTAATTTCCTCAAGTTTACCATGCATTTCTCTGAGCATAAAATTGAGTTTTTGGACTTGTTTGTTGAAAGGTTACCTAATGACATTATTAATACAGGGGTGTTTCGTAAGGCCTGTCACTGTAATTCATTACTTATGAGAACAAGCATGCATCCACCTTTCATATTCAGGAATATTATGAGAGGACAGGCAATTAGGGCCTCCATGTTAAACCCTATGGATATAGGTTCACTAATGAATTAGACAGCCTGACTAGGAGGTTGACAGAAAGGGGGTATAATGTGAACGAGGTCAATCAGCATCTAGATGAAGTACACAATCTACGTTTAACTGTAGCCAGTCCTTACTTTGGACCTACTTATCCCAGTGTCACTGGGGATAAAAAGATTGATCACTGTGTTAAGTTTTCCACTACTTTTTCGTCTGATCAATTTGAAATCAAGGAGATAGTTAGTAAGTTCTGGGGAGTCCTGCAGGTCGATGATGACCTTAGGCAGATAGTAGGTGAAGCTCCACGTTTCCTTTTTAGGAATAAGAACAATTTGAAAAGGATGTTGTGTTATCCCAGACCGGATAGACATCTTATGAAGGTAGGATGTACTAGACCTTGTGGTCATTGCAATTTTTGCTCTTTTATAGATAGCAATGTGGAGTTTTTTCATCCTGATTTACGAAGAGTTTTTTATACTAAAGTGGAGGCGAATTGTATGACCGTACATGTTGTTTACTTAGCAGTGTGTCAGTTGTGTTCCTCTTTCTATGTGGGTAAGACCAACCGCCCACTTAGAGATAGGATGAGAGAGCATAACTATCACATTAGGAAAGGCACGCTGCATAATGCTTTAGCTAAACATGTGGTCATGCATGGCCATGACCATAAGTTTCTGTTTAGAGTGTTAGAAATCATCACCCCAACTCAGAGGGGTGGTGATATTAGGACATACACTGAAGGAAAAGAGAGTGATTGGATAACACTATTGAGGGCTGATAGGGGTTTAGGTTTAAATGAAAGGGCATCTATTAAACCTAGGCTGAGGCAGCGCCGGCATGTGAAGTGATTATATGTAATTTATCATTAATATGAGTATGCCTATGTTATGTCCTTATGCCTCAGAGTTTTTATGTTCTTTAACATATGGAATTTTTTCATGTACTATTTCATATATTTTATGATATGTTTTAGTTATTTTATTGAATGTTTTAAGCTATTTTATGCATTTATACTTCTGCAGTGCGCATCTCGAGTTCTTCGCAATATGTTATGCCTTTAAATAGAATTCTGTTTTGGATGAACTTTTTGATAGGTTAATTGTTTAATTGTATTTGTGTGCTTTCAATATATAATAAGTCTGCATTAGGTGTTTGTTTCATGGATCTGAAGAAGCTGATACAGTGAAAGCGCTTATCCGTTTGTTTCTGTCTGCAATAAATTACGTGGATTTTACATCTGGGATTATTATCTTTTGTTATTCTCTCACTTTCACTCCTGCTCAGTACAAGTTCTTCATCTATCTGTTGTTATTGTTTTAAAAAGATCTAGAAACCAAATTTACTACTGCATTATAATTTTTACAGTAAGTTATATTTAAAACTATTTACTAAGCCACTGCATATTTCTGGTTGAATGTATTTGATATGGGAGCTATCTATCTATCTATCTATCTATCTATCTATCTATCTATCTATCTATCTATCTATCTATTTATTGGTTTGTATTATGTGTTGCTTTTGATTGGGTAGGATTTAACATGTGATCTATTTTCAAAATATTTCGGGTGATTTTATAGTGATCACATTGTTCTGATGAAGTCCGCTGAGGAGAAAATGCTCAACTATGTATTTATATAAAAAAAAAATAGTTTTAATATATACTTTTTATACTGCGGTGGTGGTGCTGCGGTAGTGTTGTCGCCTCATAGCAAAACGTTGTCCCGTTCGATTCTCAGCTAGAGCATCTTCTGTGTGGAGGCATATGTGAATGGGGTGTGCCTTCGTTGAAGGTTGTGCATCAGGGCTGGTAACCCGGTACGTAAAAATTCACTACCAGTCATTAGCAGACCGGAGTTCCGCTGTGGCGACCCCTAACTGGGGAAAAGCCTAAAGACACAAACACAAACAATATACTTTTTTCACAAGTTTTCCTGTCTTGTGGGGTATTTTGTCTGGTTTTGGTTCTATATTTTTTTTTTTTGAATTTTGAAATCTTCTCGTTGTTTGGTGGTTTGAAGATATGAAAGAGCCTACAGCATTTATTGAAGAGACTTAGGGAAATTCCCTGATACCCTGGCCAAATTTCCTGTAGTCAGTATAAATACCACCTCAGGTCTCTCCTGAACAAAGGCCACAGGTCTAGAGGGACAAATCAGGTAAACGTAATGTAAATAAAGTGGCATAACAAGCATTCTTAGAATGTTTTCTGTATTAGTGTATCTGTGTTTGGAAATCATATTTTCTATAACCACTGGCTTGGACTTTCACCAACTGGGAATATTGTGCTATTTTATTGCATTTATTTTGCAGTTATTATCATTTTGGTGCCTTTTAACTGATACTTTTTTCTTTCAAATAATGTTTCCTTTCCCTTGGACTTTTCTTACATCTTCAGTGTTTCTGCATGTCTATCATCCTTTCTAACTGTGTGTCAGGTATCACATGGAGACATTCACAAACATAGTCTACAACTGTTTAGGGCTGGTACACAGGACACAGAATGAAATATATAACAACACCCTACACAGCTGAGAGCACACAGGTTTATGCCATTAGAAGTATTGTAGCCACACTACTGAGGTTAACAGACAGCCGATTAGCATAAAATTAGCACGGAAATCAGATTTGTTGCTCAGCATAACAATGATAGAATAGCATACGTCTCCCAAAAATCATAATGTGTGCAAACACAATTTAAGGTTAATATACCCATGCACAGGCTTCCCTAGCATTACTATGACTATAAACTAAGGCACATAATGGAATGCGATAGTATGACTGGAAACTTACGTTGTCACCACCACAGCCACCAATATACATTAATCCCCAGTAGAGCAGATGGTGTACGGATATGTTAGAGAGTAACTTTGTAAATGTGAGCAATTAAGTTATAATGTTTGTGAATCTCCCCTGCCTGTGGAGCATTTTGATGAATACAGAGTTGTATTAATGACCTCAGTCTTTATATGTTCAAGTAGCCATGTGCACATTTGTTTTACCAGCTATACCCAACATCTAAAAATCAATATTTACCTGACTGGTTAACAGTTTTGCAGAAAATTGACTACTTATAAGCATGGTGTGGGCAGATATCATTCATTGAAATGTTTGGTAGCTTTGATCAACATATTCAGCTGTTCAGTGCACACCCAGTATGTGATCTTTGTCAGGGGATGACTATTTATTATTATTATACTGCATTCTGTGGCTGTGACATACCTTGTATTGCATTTCTTCAGGACTGTTCACCAGCAACACATTGCAAGTCCAGTTAACAAGAATGAGCACTATGTTTATGAATAAAATGATTTATTCTTTAGGTTCAAGGCAATAGGAATAGCATTTTTCTCATTCTTATTAACATGGTCTTCATTAATGCTAGCATATCCTTTGCTCTTTCCTGTTGAATTTATTGCATTTCTGAATAAAGGATTAACAAAGTTTACCCTTTATTTTTCTATATTGTATAGTAAACTGCTATGGTAGAAGTATTAAAGACAATTATGCTGTTTGAGGGGTGGTAAGTTCTCGGTTTGTTAAAATACTTTACATTGGTTTGTGATCTGTGATTAATAAAAAAAAAAAAATTGTTCATAAAATGTATATTTGAAAGTGCTCAGGTATCTAGAGAATGGCCAAGGCCTTTCCCTCGTCTTCTTCACAAAGAACCATCTTTGCAGACTATAATTTCAAGACAGTGTCCTTACACTTGGTTTATGACTGCACTTGTGTAGCTGAGCTGGCATGTGCTTTTAAACTTTGGCTTATTTAGAATCAAATATGATATTTATATGCCTGAATAGAACTCCTTCTTCAACATATCTGATGCATTCGCTGTCACTCATATAATATGGATTGAATATCTTTCTACATTAGCTCATCAGGTGGCACCGCTATTCTACAAAAGTCCTTTACAAATCTAGAGCTATAAATGGCCATAGCAAGAAAATATCATTTCCATTTCATAGAGGTGTGCATCCTGCCATGCAGTGCCTTTGTCTTCTTCATGTCTTGTGAATCATAGACAATATAAAGCCATAGAGTTCAATCTTACACTTCTCTTTAATGTAAGTCAATTTTACTTTTAACATTTTTCACACTTTTTGTAATATTTTATCTCATTTCCTTTAATTTCTCCCATATAATATTATGTCTGCACTAAAGTTTTTTTTGTGTTCTTAATCCCTTACATCACCTCTTTTAGATATGCTGAAAATTCTCAAGTGGAAGAGTTTATTCCAGATATAGTTTCTCACACCTCCTCAAGATAACAGGAGTTGAAAAAGTTTTAATCTAGGTTGGCTGGTGACCTCAAACCAGTGTGCGTGTGGGGGGGTGCAAGAAACAGCCAAATAGGAAGGGCTAGCCAGCATACCAGAATAGAACTGGACTAATTTACAGTAGATTGACCTGTGATTAAACCACAGCTGGGTACAATCATTTTTATCCATAGATTCAGTATCTTCTTAATCTTGCCAAACTATTGATTATATACACCTCAGTAGTGTACATCAGCTCATTGCCATCTGATATGTGTAGTACAACCTATTGTATCCCCCCACACACATGCTCATTGATGTCCTAACAGTTACATCCACTGGTGCATGATTGAGATCAAATGAATGAATCCAAAATAATGGCCACTGCAGGGTATTTCAGCTTGTTTTTCTTAGACACATATAGTGAAACCCATTGCAACCAAATCTATCAATATGCAGGAGAGCACACACACACACACACACACACACACACACACACACACACACACACACACTCTCTCTCTCTCTTTCGCTATATATATATATATATATATATATATATATATATATATATATATATATTAACTATCCAAAATAAAAAATGGTGAATACTGATTCTGAAATGTGATCACTAAAAAATAAATCTTTCAGGTGCATGTCAATGTTATTGAATGCAATAACTTCCTCATTTTTATAAACAATACTATAACAATCAACATCATAGGTTCATAGGTTAGTACTAGGCTAACTGCCCTTGTGAGCCATTGTAAGCCTAGCCAATTATCTCTTGTGAGATTCAAACCCTGCACCTTGTGTTTGTAAGGCAAACACCTTAACCATTAGGCCACCCTCCCAACTCTGTAACATAATTGTATGTCATATTGTGCATGATAACTACTCCACCTCTTTCACCTTTTTGAGTGTACCTAAATTGTTATTATCTCATATTTTTGACATTTCCAAAATTCATAAACATAAAAAAGACTTTCCCTTAAGATCTATTATTTCTGTGAAAAGAAGGAAAACTGAACTGTTGGCAGTATATGCGGTTAATGTATTAAAAGATATTTTAAATTTAATTCCACACATCCTCATATTCTTGGCACATATTGGAACTGCTGGGGGTGGGTCATTTGTACATTAGGGATTTATTTACAATTATACCTCAGGACACTGGTTTAGAATAGCTGAGGGACATTTTATTGGACACAGTTTTTCTTGCACCTGTCCAAATGATCATAATTTGTGTTTTTATGGAAATCATTCTCAAAATTTTTATTTATGTTTGAATGTGATTATTTCCAACAGAAGTCAAGTGTGGCAATGGGAGCAGTGGCAGTACCCATTTTTGACAATTTAGTACTTTGTTTTTGGAAAAGCAATTTGTTTTTAATAGTAGATATGCTTGGGATTTAGGTTTTTATACTAAATACCTAGATAATTTGGAAAGGTGAGATTATGCTTTTAGAGGAATTTTTAAATATTGGAATCAGACACTTTTTTTAAAGTTTAAATATGAATTTTCTGCTAATGTTAATAATTTTTTGGATATTTTATTATGAGGAATTTTGATACTAATGGATTTTAATTTAACATCTATTGTAAGTCAGCTTTTAGAAATTCATATTTATATCACACTGGCAATCACCCATGGTGGATGAAAAAGTACATTATTACAGGCCAGCTTGTAAGGCTTTCACATTTGGTTTCCTTATACAAACAGTTTACAACTGAGGTCCGAATTTTGAAGAATTTACTTTTGGAAAGTGGGTACCTAAATGAGCTTTTGGAAGTGGTCATTCTTGAGGTAATCAACAAGTGGTCTGATGTTTTTGCCCCCATTTTGAAAAAATCAATTAAAGTTAAGAATGCTGAACCTGGTAGATTCAGACATGCTATGTGTCTACCATTTTTCAACAGATAACAGGGGTATTCAACATATTATTCAAGGACATTGGAAAATATTTAAATATAGTGAGGATGCAATTAGTTGTTATAGATCTAGACTTTTTTTATTTACAAGCATGGAATTAATATTACAAAGAAATTTGAAAATGTCAAAGCCTCAGTGTGAAAGGGAGAGTGGCATGTTTAAATGTGGGGCATGCAAGTTTTGTAAGTTCATTCACACTGGCAAATATGTCATGGTTGGTTTAGCTAATTACTTCTGTTATAGTCGTTTTGATTGTAACATGAGGGGGCAGTTTATTTAGCTACAGCAAGGGCTTTATGTGGATATGATCAAAATTAAAGGAAAGACTATACCAGCATATTTATTCCTTTAAAAAGCATCAGATTACTAATGCTGTTGCTAAGAATGTAATGAAGTGTGAGTATTTTAATAAATTTATATTCATTATTTTAGCAAAAAGGTGTGTATTAATGATCAATGGTGTGATTGGTTAAATCATGTGCTGAATCCTGAATTACATTGGCAGTTATTATTGTGTACTGACACACCACCAGGATCGAATGAGTCTGTGTCTATTGTGGAGTGCACTGAAAAGTCAATGAGAATTAATCAAGTAATTTTATTGATGGTGGGCATCACATGATAATGTCAGGGTTTTATTTACACTGAGATATTATTATTATTATTACAATTATTGTCTGAACAACCCACAATGACAACATATAAAATACAACAGATTTTGAGCCTTTTGGAAATAGTTTTGAATTACAATGTTTTCTTATTTAATGGGTGTAGCTATTGGCAGAGATGGGGGTTTGCCATGGGCATCCCCTGTGCCAACTCTTATGCTAACCTGGTCCTTGCACAATGGGAGATTGATACTGTCTTCAAAGCAGAACATATGTGGAAACCATTTTGGTTTTCTACTCATGTTTTGTAGACAATGTGTTTTTTCTATGGACAAGTACTGTTGATTCCTTAAAATTGTTTATTGAATACCTAGAAAATTCCACAGTATTTCTATCCTTTACTATGAATTATTCTTTTAAGGAGATAGATTTTCTAGATGTTAAATTGGAACAAACTCATGAGGATGTTATACACTCTAAGGTATTCAGAAAAAAAATGTTTGATAAATGCCCTTTTATCTAAAGATAGCATGCATTCAGGCCATGTCTTCCATAATATAGTGAAAAGACAAACTTTATGCCTGTCCAGACTTTGTACTGATGATGAGGCCTTTGAGCATGAGTTGAGTACCTTCACTGATAGACTTGTGACTAGAGGTTACAATCGAGAAATGGTTAATGATAACATGAAGGACTCTATTATGTTAAGGGAAACCATAGCAGCACCATGGTTATCCCATAAGGGGAAGATCAGCAGAGTCAATAATATGGTACATCAATCACAACGCTACAGAAATAGACGTGTTTACAATGATAAAGTCATGTTCCCCTGTACCTTACCTACAGTAGTGATATTAGATGGGTACAAAATGTTATAAGAGATAATTGGAAGATTTTAAATACAGATGACTCCCTGAAATGCTTGGTAGGTGGACAACCTGATTTTGTCTACAAGAGAAATAAGAACTTAAAACAAATTCTCTGTGATAGGACTTGTAGTGCTATGACAATGCCTAATAGAGTAGGCACATATCCATGTCAATGCTGTAAAGCCTGTAGGTTTATTAACAGAACACACACTTTCAAACACCCTATTACACATAAAGAGTATTCACCTAGAGTTTTTGCTACATGCCTGTCAAAAAATATTATCTATCTGGCCCCCTGCACTTGCTGTGCAGCATTTTATGTAGACAAGACGAATTGCAAGTTGAAGGATAGAATTCTATGACATCTTTCAGCAATAAGGTTATCTGATAAGCACAATACTCTAGCCATGCATATAGAAGGTCATAAAGATCAAGCCCTGCAACTTATAAGAGAGGGCAATAGAAAGTGGGACACTGTAAATAATATTGAGTATAATGAAACAAGATGGATTATTGAACTGGGAGCCAACAGATACCCTGGTCTAAATGGCATGGTACTTTTAAAGCCTATACTCAGTAGGCGTAGATCCTATGTAAAATAATTATGTTGAGTGTTTAATTGTTTCCATTTGGTGATTGGTCAGCATGTATTTTAAATAATGTGACTGTTAGATGTTTCTATGTCTGAGGAAGGGTTTTTACCTGAAAGCGCTAACTTCACCTTTCTTTTAAATAAAGAACTTCGATTTTAGCCTGGTAGTCTATGGATTTATCTTCTTCAAAAATGTTACAGCAACCAATCACTATATTTGAAGTAAAAGAGGAAATTAAAAAAGTTGAAAAGCAACAAATCCCCTAGAAATGGTGATATTATGCCAGAATTTTGTAAATTAATGCCTGATAATTTAGTAAATATTTTGTTAAAAGCATTTACTGAAGTAAAAAATAATCATACCATTCCTCCTTCATGGAAATGTACATTAATTTCTCCAAGTCTAAAACAAGATACAACCTATCCTTATGTTTTTCTTAGTGACACATTTCATTCTTAAACGTAGATTATAGAATATTTAAGTCCATTTTTGTGAATAGATTAAAATTAATATTAGTTAATATTCATGATGATCCAACTGGGTTTATTTTAAACAAAGACTAGATAATTATTTCCTTAGTTGATTATGTGAAAAAAACAAAAAAAACTGCCAATTATCAGTTTAGATTTAAAAGCTTTTGATACAGTTGGTTGGACTTATTTATATTATACTCTTGAAAGAACATACTTCTTCTAATAATTTATTAATTTGATCATAAATCTTTATCATAACTCTTACACTATTATTAAACTAGGGTCTTTTCTTTCTAGCTCATTTCAACTTCATAAAGGAGGTAAAGAAGGCTGTCCTTTATTACATTTATTATTTACCTTAGTTATAGAACATTTTGCCAATTACATTAGAATGAATAGGGACATAGTTGGCTTTACCATAACAGAACATGTATCTTTAAGAATAAAACTTTTTGCTGATGATGCCCTTTTAACTGTAGGGGATATTGAATTGTCATTAACCCACATAATCGATGGTGTAAAATTATTTGAGAAAGTATCTTATTTGACTTTTAATCGGAATAAATCTAATGTTTTATTGATTAATAACAAGTTAGATTATTTTTTAAAAAATAATATTTATTTATTTTTATTTTACATTTGTTGACCGCAAATGCCCGACTGAGCCAGAGCCCTTTTTCAGCAGAGTCCCGGGGAGAAAAGCTCCATAACAATACAGTAAAAATAAGCTAAAGTTATACAAACAAGTTTAAAAAACTTAAATATGATAATTCTACCCTAGACACTGAATACTGTACATTAACAAAGTTGAAGAAAAGGAACAACAGGAATGAAAAACAAATGATTAAGAAGTGAAGGAGTAACAATGTCTGAAGAGGTTCTTACAGAGAAGGTAAGGAAAAGGGAAATGTAGGGATAATAGGAGGAGGAAAGAAGGAAGGAGTAGGATAAGGCAGAGTGTTGAGATGAATAGGAGGCAAGGAAAGAAAGGAAGGATTAGGAAAAGGAAGAAGAGGTAGGTAGAAGAGAAGACAGTAGACAGTGGAAGGAAAGAGGTATGTTAGTTAGAAGGTTATAGTCAGGGAGGATGAGAGAAATGGCAGATCCAGTTTTGTTAGAAATATTATTTTATGGCCAACTTAAATTGTTTGGGATGCTTCAGATTTCTGCTTTCAAGAGGGAGCTTGTTCCATGCTATAGAGGGATGGTAGCTGTATATGTTTTGGCATGATTTGGATTTATGTTTATAAATGTCTAATAGATCAAAGGATGAACTTCTGAGATTTCCTGTAGGAGAGTAGTGTGAGATGAGAGAAGACAGGGCTGGACAGTAGTCAGGCTGATACAAAATTGCATGTATGGTTTGGCGCTGTGAGAGCAGGAGTAGGTGGGGTAGTTCTAGCCAGTTTAAATGTTTCAGGGATAGACAGTGGTGGAATTTGTAGGTTTTTTGAGCAGCAAATCTAGCTATATTGTGGTATGTTGATTCAAGTTTGAATAGTAATAAAGAGTTTAGATTAGTAAGAATTTGGGAGCAATATGTTAAACATGGTAGAAGGTAAGTGTGTAAGTGTGATTCTAGCTTCATGGGAGAGACATTTTTTGTTTCTGTGTAAGAGTCCTAATTTCTGATGAGTTTTCTTGATACTGTTATTAATGTGATGATCGAATTTCAGCTGGTCATCAATGATAACACTAGGAGTTTTGTTTTAGATTCAACTACAATAGGGGTATTGTTGGGAGAATGCTCAGATGAGGGATCTGGGTATTATCCTATTTCCCGACTTTAAAAAGACAATTCAAATCAATTATAATAATAATGTGTTACAGAATATTATTCAATTAATAGACAAATGGAAATTTTTTTATGATGGAAGCAAGACTAACCTTGATTAAGATGATAATACTGCCAAGACTTTTATTTATTATTAGTCTTTTGTGACTATGCATTCCAAAATTACCTTTGGTATCCCAACAAATCTAGAATTGCTTAACTGGTTGATTAGCTAGTTTAATTTTTCTATAAATTGCTGTGTGCGTGACTGCATTTTATACTGACATCTGAAAAAGCAGCAAGAGCTTTGAAAGCACTTAAGTTGTTTTAAAATAAAAGATTGTTCGTTTTATGCTGAGAACCTGGTATCATCTCATCATTCTACTTTTCTGGACTGCTGAAATCTAGAATTTCGTTGGCTAATCATATACAAAGTTGGGATGTTAGTGGTATAAGTTTTCCAGACATTGAATTGTACTCTCTCCCTGCAATTTTTAAAATAGTAGCATAATAGTTAACTTCATCATATTATGCTAAATGGAAGACAATACATGAAAATATTCTACTAATACATAATAAACATATTGTTTCATCATTTAATTACATTATAGCAAATAACCTTTATTTGATATTGAAAACTGTTTTTAATACTAACATTCATATTTGAATAATTTCTCTTTTATTAACAGTATTTTAGATTCTTTCAAAAATGTACTTATGCTAATCCTACCCTTAGAAATTCATTATTTATTAGTTTTAAATAACTTTTATTAATGGGAATACTGAATCATGTACAGAGTTCCTCCCTAACCCAATTCAAGTGGAACTTGGACAACTGGATGGGAAGCTGGAAATTCATTCCTGGTTTGGCACCTATGTCTCTAATGGATACAGGTAACCTGTAAATGGTTTATCTGCCAGGCCTGTGCTTACACTTATCAAGGGTATCCAAACTTGTCAGAGATTTGGGATGCATGGCTAGGCTTAAAAGACCCTTGTGGTCGTTAGCCTAGCAAATACATATGAACCTATGCTGTACTTAAAAGAAAGTAACCAACTCTTTTGGAATCAATTTTTAAATGGGAAAAAAATCCATTTAACTGAGTTCATAATGAGGAAATATAGATTTGAGTAACTGGCTATTCATTCAAATTACTACACAGTTTATTATTTGTAAACTGTAATCATTTCAAAAGTTACACAATAATAAACTATCTAAACTGATTGACTTTATAATCACCATTAACTCTGTTAATAACTTTGTAAGTGCATATTTATCCAGAATACATAAGTGCATCAGAAGTTTTAATAATAATATAAATCAAATCCATTTGAATTACTCAACTCAAGTAAATAATCTGGTCTTTTCAAAGGGTGATAAAAAAAAAATTAGTGTTGCAATCTGTGAAGAAAACAGTATTTTCCTTATAATGGAAAATTTTCACATGGAAGATGCTACATATTTATTTATTTGTTTCACATTTGCTAACCAGGTTAGTCCAAATGAGTTTGCAAACAAACCCATTTTCAGTGGAGACCCGAGGGGAAAGCCCCAGCAAACATAAATAAAAATAAAGTGACAATATACAGCAATCACAATACAAAATAATTGTAAACTAGAAAAGGTTATTAACTATTTGTATTGCATTGATAGTAAGCAACCCATTTTCAGTGGAGACTCAAGGGGAAAGAGCCCCAGCAAACATATGGAAAGATAAACATGCAGTACAAAAACTATTAAAAATAACACTGCAAATATGAAATTAATTGTAACGAGAAAAACAAAATAAACAATGATGAACATTAAGAGTTGCACTGATAGTAGTGGACTAAAATTTACTACATATGAGAGTAAAAACAAAAAGATAATCATTGTTGAAAAGAAGGACAATGTATAGACATTGATAAGAAGGGGGGAGAAATAGTGTGGAGAATGGGAGGGGGCTATAGTAGCAGAGCAGAGGGTGTAGGAGATTAGTTTAAGATTAGTTTAAGCAGAAGTTACTAACAAAGAAAGAAAGTTAGGAGATGCAGCAGGTTATACAGTGGGAGAGACTAAGACTACATGTGGTCAATGCAACGTTATAATTTCAAGTTTAGTAGGTGGGATTTAAGCTACTTTTTAAAACAGGGAAAGGAAAGGTTGGATCTAATATAGAAAGGGAGTTTGTTCCAATTTAGTGAGACAGAGTGTTTGTAAAGTAGTTAGCCAATATTCCTTTTGGGTTTATAAACTGAGAGAAGATGCTGATCAGCACTCCGGAGAGGCTGGGGGGAGAGTAGAGAGTAACATGGGAGGCGAGAGCAGGGCAGGCAAAGGGGATGTTGAGTATGGAAAAGGTAGTGTGGAGTTGCAGTTGTAAGAGAAGGTGTGGAAATTCCAGTCACTGAAGTTTGTTTAGTGAGAGGCAGTGATGTGAAGAGAATGGTTGGTTTACAATACATCTGGCAGTTTTGTTCTACATTTCTTCCAGTTTCTGCATTGAGGTAGTTTGGATATTAGTAAGGATGGGGGAAGCATATAAAAGACTGGGTAAGAGAAATGCCTGTGCAAGAGTGCATTTAGTGGCAGTAGTGAGGAATTATTTGTTCCTGTAAAGTAGTTCAATTTATTGTTGGGTATTTTCTGATGGCCTGCTGTATGTGCAAGTCAAATTTTAGTTGTATTTGAGCAACTGGCTATTTTTGTATAAATTGCTGTGTGTGTGAATTACCCCAAGGAGTTTGGTTTGTGAGGCAGGGGAGATAGAGGTGCCATCTAGGGAGGAAAGAGAAACGTTGGATTTAAGGTGAGAGAGTGTCTGAGGTAGTAAGAGAAGGAGTTGAGTTTTCTTAGGGTTAAGGAATAGTTGATTGTTTCTGAGCCATTTTTCAACAGAGATAAAGGAAGTCTGTGTTAGTGTGTGTAATTCAGAGATAGTATTGGAGATAGATAAGACAGTAGAGTCATCTCCGTATTGTATTACAGATGAGAGACTGCAGGATGAATGTAGGTTGTTGGTAAAAATGTTGAAAAGGAGCGATCCAAGTATGGAGCCTTGGGGTACTCCTGTTTGAACAGCAAGGAAAGGTGAGAGAGCCTGCTGCCATCTAACAGCTTGTTTTCTGCCAGTAAGGTAGGATTGGAACCAGCCAAGAGGAGAAGAAGAGAGGTTTAGATCTGAAAGTTTGTTAAGAAGGATGGGATGAGACACAGTGTCAAAGGCTTTAGAGAGATAAAGGAATAGACAGGAGATGAGGAGGTTGTTGTCCTTAGCTTCTGCAACCTTTTGAGTAAAGGATAGTAAGGCAGTCAAGATACTGTGTTTAGGGTGGAAACCATGTTGTGAGGGGGTGAGAAGATTTTCGTGAAAGAGATAGGACAGTAGTCGAGTATGTATAAAAATTTTTCAAGGATCTTAGAGAGCGTGGGAGAGTAGCGATTGATCTATAGTTAGAGGGTTCAACAGAGTTGCCACCTTTGTGCAGAGGAGTGGTATAGAAGGATTTCCATATTTCTGGTACGGTAGATTCCTGAATGGAGCAGTTGAGTAAGATAGATACAGGATATGCAATAGAATCAGCAGCAATTTTCAGAAATTGAGGGGGGAGTTTATCAGTGGAAGGAGAGCATGGTTTTAGTTTAAGAAGCAGGGATTTGATATATTTAGTAGAAACAGGTCGCAAGGTAAAAGGCTGAGAGACAGAGGAGCATAGAGGTTTAGGGGGAGGTGAGGGTGACACAGAAGAGTTGAGATGAGCAGAGTTACCAGAGGGTAGGAGTTTACAGATGCTTTCTATGAAGTGTTTGTTGAGTAAGTCTTCAGTTTCAGAACAAGAGTGATAGGGGAAAGGGTTAGGGATGGTAGAAGAACCAGTGTGGAGCAAGGAGTTGATAGTAATCCAGTTTTTGGGGGGTCATTTGGGTGAGAGCTCTGAAATTTAGTGAAATATTGGCATTTATTCAAAATAATACATTTTTTACACAATTTCTGAGTTGCTTATAACCTTGGATTAAGGTGGGAGTTTTAGTGGTTTGACATTTTTTCCATAGAGCATCTCTTTCATGCATCAAAGCATGAGTAGCTCTTTGGAGAGCCAGGGTGCAAAATTAATTTGGTTCTGATTTTGCGAGTTGGGGGCAGGAGAGTTTAGGACATCAAGGAAAATGTGGTTGAATTTAGTAACAGCATCATTGAGAGGGAGAGTTTTTAGGAAAGACCAGCTGATGGCAGAGAGTCTACAGTTAAAGGTTTCAGGGGAAAAGTTAGCCAGTTTCCTACAATCTCTGTAGAGATGGGGCTTAGAGAGAGATGAGGAGAGTGTCTTAAGATAGAGATGGGAGAATGGTCACTAATAGAGTCAGGGAAGGTAGAAGGGTTACAGTAGTTGTTAGGAGAGTTGGTCAAGATCCAGTCAATTGTGGAACCAGTAGTGTTTTTACTGTAGTGGGTAGGGGTAGTGCTCAGTTGTGAGAATCCATACAGATTTATGAAATGTTGGGGTGAGTGACCGATAAGGGAGTTCCAATGTACATTAACATCTCCAAGAATGATGGTTTCATAGGGGATGGAGGTGTTTATCCAAGAGAGGATATGTTCAAGGATAGGGATGTTTTTACCTGGGGGGATATAAATAGAGGCAATAGGAAACTTCCTATAGTTACCGATGTGGCAGTCTAGAAACAGTAGTTCAGCAGTGGAGAAACTAGGCAGGGTAATGTCTATAGGTGTTAGCGTCAGTGAGACAGAGTACAAGATAGCCACCCCACCGCCTTTTTTGGGTGCCCTATCAGACCTATACATATAGCATCTATAGCTCCTCAGACAATTGAAGTAATGTATAATAAAACAAAAGTTAATTGTTTGAGATGTAATACAATAAAGAGTGCAGACTGCCTTCATATGTTTTTGGACTGCCCTATAATTTCTCTTTTCTGGGAGGAATGAATAATTTCTTGCAAACATTGTGGTCAGATAACTTTTCTCTGTCAAAATCTTTAATATTGTTTAATGCCTCAATTTCTCACTCTCATTTACAGAGTTTATAAATATAGCCAGATTTGTACCTAGACATGAAATCTTTACTATCAAAATGAGAACCACTAATGTTACTTCCTCTTATAACTACTGGCTGAAGTTGAGCAATCTTCTAGACAAATTCTGCTTTTTTTGTTTTATTTTTTATATATTAATGCTGTACATATTATCTATTGCTTATATGAACTTTTGTAAATAATTAAAAGTTTATTTGTTGTATTTCTGTTTTGTGTTTATATTTTAAAATCAATAAAAACTGTTTTAACAAAATAACAGCTACAAGTCTTTCAGTTTTTCATACTGTTGCTGATATTAACCTTTTACTGAGTGCAGTTAAAGATACACAACCACAGAACCTATTGAACATGATTGTGCATCTCTAACTGCTCATAAAATGTTATTATGCTTGATTTGATTTGCCTCGTAGACTCAGTTAGGTTATGGGGGAGATCCATGGCAGTAAACTATACAGCTTATCCAAACACAGGGTACAAGAGTCATATCTTGACTGCTTTTTTTTTTGACATACACAATCTACGAGGTTGGTTGCTGGTGGGTAGCTCCATCCTCAAGAACCTGAACTGCACTGGTGACTGACTGCAAAGCAAGATCGGACCAGCGAAATGACAGCTGAAAGGCAGGCAGAGAGCTTAAATGGCTACTATTACCCCATGACCCCTTAGTCCAGCTCAGTAGGTGACACGTAGCTTGCATGCAAACTGTAATTGTCATGTGAAACATGTTCAAATTGCTCAGTCTACGAGAGTACATACTGATTTAAAGTGAGGCACCTTTCATTACCGAAGCATGTTGTGAGATCAGTGAACTTCTAAACTGCCGTTTGACTGAAAAGGTAAATAAAGCACTTGGGTAACAAAAGTCTGCCAATAACTGTAGCAGAATAACTGCAGCAGAGATGGTGAACTGTGTGTGTGTGTGTGTGTGTGTGTGTGTGTGTGTGTGTGTGTGTGTGTGCATGTGTGCATTTGCTAATGTGAGCATGGTGATGTGGGTGTTTTAAATCCCCTTTTTAACAGTATAGCTGTATGTGAGTGAGTTATATGTGCATTATTTTCACAGAGCAACACATTTTAACATAAAAGTAGCATCTGATTATTTTAGCCTGCCACATAGGTAATCCCCCTCCTATCCCCTCTCCCCCCAAAAAAGCAAACACACACACACACGCACACACACACACACACACACACACACACACACACACACACACACACACACACACACACACACACACACACACACACACATACTTGCCTTACTTATTATGTGATGTAGCACTCTTGGCTTGAAACTGGCTTGACAGATATATGTGCAAATTGCTATTCAAAACCCTACTATTCTTTTACTGTCTTTTCCAAGTTTCATGAATCAGGGTAATAAAATAATGTGAACCACATCATTGTAGTAAAACAGTGGCCTCCTACACAATAATCACATAGTCTGAACTGTGTGCAAATGCCTTATATCTGCATTTTCTCATGCAGCACTGTAGATCATAAAAGGCAGCTTGGCATACCATGGAAAACAATGATGAAACTGTGAGAAAGCTGGCTTGCACCTTTCCTAAAATTCCATTAAGCAGTTTGGCTCAATTCATTAAAATATTTTGGATTTATTATAAGACATGAAATAAATTTGTTCTGAAATTTGTTTTATGATAGTAAATGCCATCTAAAAAAATAGGATAGATAACAGCAGAGTATGAACTTGGAAGTCAAGAACCAGATTTCTGGATCTATTCCATTATATAACTCTGCACGTTTACAATATTTTTATATCCTAAATAATTACACTGTTACTAAGGAATCTTGGTTATTTCTTTAAACTGTACTTCCAGATTGTAAGATAATTGACTTAACTCTTATATCATTTAGAAGAAATATATGCAGTGGCTGAACATTATTAACCTAAACTAGCTTAGTTACTAGTCTAAATCAGGGAATACATTGAAATGTTCACATACTTTGTCAAACGAGCATATGAAATGGGTTAGTCCTTCTTACTGATGGCTTGACTTGTCACATTACTATTAGACTGCATTATAGTGAAATTGCACATCTGGTAAATGGATGGTCATTTTAAGGTAATATTATAACTTTATGAAAACGAAAATGTAATGATCAATCACAGGTAGAACAGCATGATGGCTCAGTGGTGAGATCTTTTCATCAGTCTTCTGGTCCCTGTTTATCTGATGTTTACAAGTTTGTCCTATGTCCAGCTGTCTTTTCCAGCCACTATTGCTTTGGTCCACCTTCAGAAAGGCCATACTAAGCTGTTCATACCAGGCAAGCACACACACCACATGCACAAACATAAATACACACACGAGGATGATATCTAACACTGTGTGCAGAAACGTTGAGGCATGTTACATCAATTTCTGCACATCAAAACTGATTTTAAACTAAAACACTTGAAACTAAACTGATTGCAATAGGAAAGCAGATGTTCTCCTTTTGAGATCCGTAAAGTAGAAACAAAGGCCTAATGTTGCCGTCAGACATAATCTGTCTGAACAATGGCAATGCTACGGGAAAGGATTTTGGGTAAGGTAGTGTGTATGGTTGGGATAAGGGGCAGCAGCAAGGTTAGAGTTAAGCACACATAAATAAAGATGGCATAGGTGGGCTTCACCATCCTGTACTATCCTAGTCATGTGTAATAATCTTAACCCCACCTCTGCCACTAACTCCAACCATGCACATTACCTCACAAAAAATACCTTTCCCTAACAGTAGCACGGCACAAGACCTGCCACTAACTCCAACCATGCACATTACCTCACAAAAAATACCTTTCCCTAACAGTAGCACGGCACAAGACCTGCCACTAACTCCAACCATGCACATTACCTCACACAAAATACCTTTCCCTAACAGTAGCACTGCACAAGACACACACACACACACACACACACACACACACACACACACACACACACACACACATTTCTACAGACACACACACGCACGTACAAGCGCGTGTGCACACACACACACACACACACACACACACACACACACACACACACACACACACACACAGACACATTTCTACACACCCACACAAACACACACATGCGCGCACACACACACACACACACACACACACACACACACACACACACACACACACACACACACACACGTGTTATATAATTTCACACTGCATGGATTTATTGATTGATCATATTTTGGAAAGATTATCTGTGGTATATTTGGTCAAATTATGCAAATGTCGAACTACAGGCGATTGACCATTACATAATTCAGGATTCTTTCCACTTTCTTCATGGTTGTATACATACATACATACATGCACTCATACATACAAATATTTCAAGCACGGGCATTAATTCTCTTCTACCTTGCCAATATACCAAAAAAACATAACCACCTACCCCCCCTGACAGCAACCTACCCATAACTGAGAATCTTTTCGCCTGGGCATCAACTAATTTCTGCCAGGAAACCATTATCCTTGGTGATTTTAACCTGGACTGGCATTCCTGCAACACCGACAGCCCCTCCAGTTTCCTAAATCTCTTCAGTTTCACCCAAACCATATCCTGTCTGACCCAGCTAGATAAACACTCTAAAAAGCAGTCCACATTAGATTGGATACTAACTAACAAACCCAATCTAGCTTATTTAGCGTGCTGCCTTCTGGACTCCCTCAGTGACCACTCTCCTACCTTCCTGTACAGAAAACGTGCTCAGACACAAACCAACACAATATATAAATTTATCAGGAACAAAAAAACTTTTCCCCCTCCACTTTCAACCATCTTCTTCAGCAAAGTAACTGGTCACCTCTTAGAAATCTCCCACTTGATCAGGCAGTCCTTAACTTCAACAATACCTTTCTTAAAATACTCAACAATCTAGCAACCACAAGAAAAATAAGAGCAAAAACTAGACACATACGTTGGCTATTTAAAGATACCCTAGCTCCGCTGAAGCAAAGAGATAGAGCATGGTCCACTTAGCACACTGCCAAAAATAACATAGACCCCACATCTTATCAGCAGCTACGTAACCAGACTAAGAGACAGATAAAAATAGACAAGCAAAACTATTTCCTTTCAGATCAGCAAACCCACCAATTTAACCCCTGAAAATTTTGGCAAAACATTAACAATCTTCTCAACCCAGGCTATACCCCCACCCCCCCACCCACCAACTCCAAGGTTTCATATCCAATAGCTACACAATTTAATACCCACTTCATTAACTCAGTCACATCTCTTCTTGGTAATTTGACTAATCAACCTCTCACTGTACTGCTTCCCTCTTCTGACTCCGCCTTCCCCTTCTCTTTCACCCCAATCCAAACAAACTACATAAAATCTCTCCTTTCCAAACTCAAACCTTGCTATCTAGCAGCTGATAAATTACCTAATGAATTCCGTAAAATTGCTGACCCCCTCAATCACCTATCCCATATCAGTCCTAATCAACCACTCTATCTCTGAACAATATGTACCCCATCTATGGAAAATATCCCACATCATTCCCCTCCACAAAGTCGGCCCCTCTAAGGATCTAACTAACTACCATCACATAGATATAATCTCCCCTGTAGCCAGAATCTTAAAAAAATGCATTCACTCCCAAGTCCTTGCCCACCTCCTTAATCACAAACTCCTCTCCCCCACATAACATGGCTTTAGGCCAAAACATAGTACCAGTACTGCCCTGCTATCTTTCAAAAACACCATTCAATATTTTATAAATAGAGGCCAAATGGTCTCCTCCATATTCCTTGACATGTCAAAAGCCTATGACACCATCTCCCACCAAATCCTGCTAAATAAACTATCATCCCATGGCCTCAACAAAACAGCCCTGTCCTGGTTTCATAGTTATCTCTCTAACCATCAGTAAGCCACCAAATGGGAGAACACCCTCTCCCACCTTCTACCCTTCACTGTTGGTGTACCCCAAGGATCCATACTTGGCCCCCTTCTCTTGACAATTTTTACTAACAACCTCAGCTCTTCAACCCAACTAGCCTCCGTATTCCAATACGCAGATGACTGTACATTAATTTGCACAGCCTCCACCTCCCAGGACCTACAAACAAAAATGCAAAAATCTTTCCAGGACATAGAAAACTACCTTACTAGCCATCAACCCATACTTAACCCCAGCAAAACCAAGTTGTCTTCAATTACAATACACCCAAAACATGTCTGACTCCACTTTCTATCCTTTCCACTTCTTCTTTCAGCTTTTCCCGGTTAGGGGTCGCCACAGTGGATCACCTGTCTGCTCATGATTGGCAGTGGAGTTTTACGGTGTCGAGTTGCCAGCCCGACGCTCAACCTTCCACAGAAGGCACACACACACACACACACACACACTCACACCTAGGGCCAATTTAGAGTTACCAATCCACCTACATCTTTGGGATGTGGGAGGAAACCAGAGCACCCGGAGGAAACCCACGCAACCACAGGGATGACATGCAGACTCCATACAGAAGGCACCCCAGCCGAGGATCAAACCAGAGAACCTCTTGCTGTGAGGCGGCAACGCTAACCACTGCACCACCATGGCCACTCACTTTCTATCCTTTCCATTAACGGAAACAAAACATATCCCACCAGCCAAGACAAACTTCTAGGTGTCACAATCAATAATAACCTAAGGTTTGACACCCACATCTCCCTCACCATCAAAAAATGTCCACTTCAAACTTGGCACCCTTTACAGAATTAAACCTTACCTTACAGACAACCCCAGACTAGCCACTGCCCACACACATCTACTCTCCACCCTCCTCTACGGCTCCCTAGTATTTACAAACATTCATAAATCTGACCTAAATAATCTGGAATCATGCTATAACAAAATCGCCAAGTTTGCCACAGGTCACCCTTACAGAACCCAGCACAGCTCTGTGCTCTCCCAACTTAAATGGTTAGAACTAGCAAACCTTCTAATATTTAACCAACTGTCCATAGCCCACAATATAATTTACAAACCTAACAACTGCCCAGCACTCACCAATCTAATCCAACCCAACAGCAATCCTAGAGCTCTAAGATCCCTCAAATAAACTATTGTTAAAGATTACCCAAGCCCACAACACACAGAGCACCACCCTTTTTTACCATAAAATTGCCAAACTATGGAACACTCTTCTTCAACCTATGGCTAAACACCCCAGCATTCATAAGTTTAAAAACTTAATTAAGGAACATCTAGAAAAGCACTGGCTCTGCACCTGCCATACTCCTGGTTAAGCTACCTATTACTCCCTTACATTACCCTAAACTAGCACATTCTCACAGCTACAACTATTAACTACTGAAGGCTATCTTGATTCTACACTCAAGTTTCAGATAGCAATGTATAACATATACTGCCTTGTCTTTAACTGTTATGTAGACTGCATTTCTCTATCTTGCAGTTACTGTATCACACTGTTCTCACAATTAACTCATGTGGCCAGTTTTTATCACTAACTGTGCCATTTCTTTGTTAATTGTGTTAATTATTTTCTAATTATTGTTATATAACTCATTTCGTTACGGACTTGCTTTGTACATTGTTGATTAATATGTTAAATTTGATTGTTTAATACTGTCTATTTGTATGCATGGAGCTTTTCTCCCCAGGCCTCCGCTGAAAATGGGCCTCATGCCAAGTTGGACATTATCCGGTAAACAAACAAAAATAAATAAATACATAACCTGTTCCCATAATAAGTGTCCAGGCTGTTCTTAAAATAACTGAACTAGTACTTGCTTTATTGTAATTCAGTAGTCTGTTCCATGCATCAGCTACTCTATCAGAGAACCAATTAGTACACTTCTCATTCCTACAGAATCTTCTACATAGGTTGTCTGATGATTCTCTAGTACATTTTTGATAACCCCAAACATTTCCAGAGGTAGTTGCCTCTAAATGCCCTATATACTTGAATAATATCTTGTCTTAGATATCTATAAGGGACATTGTACAAGTTCAGATATTTTAGTCTTTCATAATAACTTAAGTTCTCACATCCATGGATGCTCTTGGTATATTTCCCCTGTGCTCTTTCCAGTTTACTCATGCTTGTTTTCTTAAAGGGTTTCCATACTGTTATTCCATAATTGAGTTTGGGTCTAATGTAACCAACAAACATTGACTTCATCATTTTTGATTTCCTAGACTTTATAAATCTTTTTATACAACTTATAGTTCCATAATTATCATTAACCAATTGGTTGATATGATTAGAAAAACTCATAGCTGGATCTACTCGTATACCCAGGTTCTTAAATGCGTCCACAGTTTCAATCACTCTGTGCTGTATTCAATTTTCACCTTTCAATTTATGTCCCCCAAACCTCATATGCTTAGTTTTTGATGTATTTATTAGCATATTACTGTCCTGTGCCCAAATGGTCAATTTAGTCACGTTATTCTGCAGACATACCTTATCTGTAACACATGTAATTAGTTTACCCAATTTCAGGTAATCTGCATATAGACTGTAGAACACCTCAGATGAAAAAGTTAGGTCTGAAAGATGCAATCTAAACAAGTAAGGGCCTAGGACAGAGCCCTGTGGGACACCCTGACTGTGACCAAGGATTTCACCTGTCCAGTTGCTGTGTGATACTTGCCATGTCCTATTTGTAAGCCATGCAGCTATCCATCTTATAAAGAGTACATCAATACCTAGTTGTTCTAATTTATTGATCAGTGTTTTTGTGTATGACCCTGTCAAATGCTTAAGTTAAATCTATATAAATTACATCACAACACACTTTTTCATTCATAGCTGTTATTATATTGTTATAGATCATCATGTTACATTCAACATATGCATGCTGATATATGGTTTAAAGTCCCAACCTATCCAGTTCTGAGAATAACTTAGCCAGTATTACCTTCTCCATTATTTTTCTGCAACATGAAAGTAGACTTAAGGATCTCTAGGACTCTGCATTTGTCCTACTCCCCTTTCCCTTAAAGACAGGTTTAATAAGTGCATGTCTCCAATCTTGAGAAATCTCCCCATATTTATATAACCTGGTGAATAATATATATATAATGGTACCATAAGTTCTTGATGAAGTGTTCTCAGGTCATTGTTACTAAATCTGTCTTCTCCCAGTGCTTTGCTTGGATCCAGTTTGCTCAGTTCTTTTTCAGTATAATCTAATTTGATTCATGTATCTGAGGTCACCTGGATGTCACTAGGACAACTTGTCACCCCTTTTGTGGACAATAACTGTTTTGCATAAGATTTTGTAAATATATCTATAATCTGTTGTATATCTGAGAATAAATTTTAGAATCTGCAGTTTATTAATCTGTATGTCTTTACTGCTTCCACATCATATGTATCTATAAAAAGGTTTCCTATTACGCTTAATATCTTTATATAAATTTCCTTCAGATTTTTATTGATCTTGTCTCACACTATGCTTAATCCGTTTGTCCAGCTTGTTTATTTCAGTTTTCAAAGTTGTAGTTTGACCTCTCTTCCATTTCTTATATTTTTTGTCTCTCACCTTAATCAGATATCTTGTTCTTATGGAAATGTATCTCCCTGAAGTTGTATGCCTATATCCTTTCTTTTAATATTTTTTTGACTTTTTGCACTCTGTTTCCCTTTCAAAATGTTTCAAATTCCATCTGCAGTCTTTTCACTGAATACCTCACTAAAGTTAGTTTTACATAGTGACTGTTTTGCTTCCATATAATCTGTAATTAACCTTCTGTGCATTGGTTTAGATTTCATTTTGGCAGAATTATCTAGCAACAAATTAACCTTTATAACCCCATGATCACTGCACATCAATGGTGGAAAAAAACTGACTTGTAACAGTAATTTCTTTAGGAACACAAACAATGTCTGGTATTTTCCATCCCCTGGTAGTGTTTTTTACAGTCTGAAGCAATTGTTGTTCCTAAATATACATCGTGCATAATTTCCTTACTAATGTTGCTGAATCGATATTATTCCAGTCTGTTTCCAGTAAATTTAAGTCCCCAGCTAATATTATTCTTCCCTCCTGTGTTTCATGTACGAAATGTATGAATTCCTCTAGGTCATCTACACTTGACTTTGGTTGGTCTGTGCACTCCAACAATTGTTATATTTTCCAAGGTTGTCTTTATTGTCACAGTTACACAGTCTATAGTATTGGTGTTATCATTGAACATGTAATAATCACAGGTCTGATAACTATCTTTAATCCCTATCATAACACCTCCACCTGATTTTTTGTTAGAATGTCTGTTACAGTAAAAGCATTTATACCCTGACAGAACTGGTTTCCAGTCATTGTTCTTTAACTGTGTTTCACAAACAACAATAATATCAGTCTTGTGGGAAAATAGCAAATTTTCCAATAAAAAAACACTTTATTATTAATGCTCCTAGCATTAACAACCATCAGAGATGCATCAAATGTTGCTATCTGTGAACTGTTAAATTTTTGACCTGGCAAAAATAAAAATCCTGCCTAATGTTTGTATGACCCTTGAGTTAGTATATTTAATTTCTGGAAGTGTAAAAGCTGCATTTTGTTTGTTGTTTTGGTGATCAGAAATGTAACCTTTTGGTTTACATTTGCAATCACTTTAGTTAAATTATTTTCTGTTTTGGACAATCTCATCATCAATTAATCATTATATGCTCATATATATGTATATGTATCTGTATATGGGTTTATATAAGTTAATCGGTTAGCACAAAATACTGGCTGACTTATTAGCTCTGAGTATGCAACATGAAAACAATTTTTATATGCACAAACACGCACAGACACACACACACACACACACACACACACACACACACACACATATATATATATATATATATATATATATATATATATATATATATATATGTATATATGGGTCTTTGATTGAAAACTCACTTGACTGAAAATGAAATTACTAGGACCACTTCACTGAAAGCTCACTTCACTAAAAACTCATTTCTTTGAAACTCATTTCGTTGAAAGTTATAAATGGCCTTTTCCCCACTGTAGGGCAACCATGGAGGTAGTATATAAAGTAAGGGGGGTGTGGGGGGTACAGCCCCCCACATTGGGGGGTGTGAGTGGTGTAGCACCCCACATATTATAAACATTTTAAACTATACACAGTGATACTTAAAAGTGCAATAAATAACTGCTTCCAAAAGAGAATATATAACCAAGATATGTGGGGGGATTCACCTCCCACACTGCCCAATGTGGGGGCTATGCCCCTCACCCCCCCCATACTTTATATACTAACTCCAGGGTCACAGTACAGTGGGGAAAAGGCCACTAATAGCTTTCACCGAAATGAGTTTCAGTCAAGTGAGTTTTCAGTGAAGTGAGCTTTCAGTGAAGTGGTCCTAGTAATTTCATTTTCAATCAAGTGAGTTTTCAATCAACCGTAGTAGACCCATATATATATATATATATATATATATATATATGTACACACACACACACACACACACACACACACACACACAGATGTTTGTATAATATGAGTACATTTCATTTTATCAAATTCCATTTCATTGAATCATAAATCATTAAAAATCACTGAAAACACATTTCATTGAAAACTAATTTTGTAGTATCACATTTCATAGAAATTTTATAGGACACATCTACCCCACATTTCACCCTTTTTATGGTCTCATCAGCACAGCATAAGACAAACCCATAAAAAGGGAAAAACTTTGCATGTTTACAGCTTGTTGAGTTTGGCTTTGTTGGTCTGAATGCCTTAATAAAGGTTTAAGAAGTGAAAAAGTCAGTGGGCGTTTAGAAGCTATGGGGCTGAAAAACATGCAAGTCCTTAATGGTCATTTGCATATTTCCCATGTGCCTCCTTTAAAGGAAGTTTAAGGTATTACATAGTGAACAGTCTGGTTCAACATTGTCTTTTTTAATGTTTTTTCCTATGTGCTTTTTCAGTGTGACCTCTTTACTTGTAGATTTGCAAGTAAGAGGTGGATAATTTTGCAGGATATATTTGGCAAAAGGTATTCAAAACCTGTAACTGTATTTTTAAATTCCCTTGCTTCCTTGGCACACCTTGGGTCTTCTGCCTTATCCCTGCAACTATTCATCCTCTCCTGGTACTGCTGTAGTTCCATTTTAGCAACCTAAAACATATCCCTTGGCCAGGTGGATCCCCACCTCCTTGGAAAGTCAACCTTATGATGTGATTCATGGCAACCTGGGAGTTAAGACACAGTGGGAGTACCAGGCAGATCAGGGAGGGACATCAAGTAGCAGTGGTCACTCAACATCTCTTCCCTAGGAGAAGCAACTATCAGTGCTTAGAGCATGCCTAGTATGCATATCCACCTACCAGGCAAAGGACATTGTGTAATTCCTCATATGTTGTTGCTGATCTGCAAGACTGCTGGTCTCCAACACAAGTTGTCTAACCAGGGTTCCTTTTCCTCACTCTGTCTCCCGACAAGGAGAACTAGCCATCTACAGCTTCATCCTTATTCCCACCCAGCCAACCCTACCAGTGGCCTGAGTTCATTCTTGAACTTGAGTCACTGACAGTATAGACAGGCTCCATACCTCTCCACCATTGGGCTGGCTCAATAAAACATTTAGGTGTTTTTCTGTAAAAATGCAGCAATAATGAGAAATATGAAATAAATGAACACAGTTTTTTTTTCCAGTAGAATACACTAAAAATTTTAAAGTGAAATATTGAAGACAGATATACCCAATCACAGAAATACAGACCACACACACACACACACACACACACACACACACACACACACACACACACACACACACACACAAACACACACACACACACACAATTAGCAGATCTTAAAGCTCTTTAGTCTGTTTCTTCCTGTAAAACTCTGAATTATCTTAATTAGCTCTAATACTTTTCTGGCTAACTGAGGAACTTTGCTAAGTATGTCATTTGGATTCAAATTTTGACTCAGCAGGAAGTGAAGATCCAGGACTACTTTATCAAAAATTGAGAGGAAGTATCTGCCTAAAAGAATAGTGCCTACTGAATATTTCCCAGCAGGCCTGTCAACCACTTAGCAGAAAAAAAATCTGGACAAAGTCTAAAATCATAGGGCGACAAAGGACCAAACTAGGTACAGATTTAAATATTGATCTTATAAACTTAAAAAAAGTTGGTAGAGTAACAACATGTTTTTACCATGCATTTTCTGAAGTATATGATGCCTGAAACTCAAATGTATGTAATTATTTGGTGACTTCAATCCTCAGTGATTTGTCAGAAGACTACAAATTTTATGAGGAACAGACCAAAGATATGAGGCAGAAATCTGGACATTCTGCAGTTATCTGGACACTTGAGAGACATGTTTCCTAGTGTTGTCTCATTCTATGGCAGTTCTCTGGAGTTTTGTTTTTTCAAGTGGCATCTCTCTTCCTTAAATGTTGAGAGCAGCAATATAGTTTAGTTAGCCTATGTGTATGCATCACCTGTTCAATGGAAAAACCTTGTCATGGACAGTAGATTATTAAATAGGCAACCTGCTGTCCAGAGTCTGAGTTTTTTTTTGCAACTATTAAATGATCTAAAAATTCAGAAGTTAAAATTATCTTCAGTTAAATGTAATAAGGCTCAATATAACACATTAATTGCTGTAGTAGTGATTTCAAAGCAGCTATCCCAAACTTAGATTCAAGAAATTTAAGAAGTACTACAGAAGTTCAGGCACATGTCCACTGTTCAGCCAGTAAGTGCCCAACTAGTGGTGCTTACAGACCGTAGTCCATTAAAGTAGTTACCCAGGGCCAGAGTGCAAAACAGTAAGCTTCCCGATGGAATGCTGGCATTACAGTCCTATGATATGAAAATCCAGTACAGAAGTGGTGCCAGTAATGGAAATACAGATGATCTGCTATGGCAGGGAACTTGGCACTAAAACTAAAGAAGTGTGCCATCAACCCAGGATATATTTCCTGGGGGTATCTCAAGGAGACTAACTTGAACACTAGAAAGGAGTAGAAATGTGAAAAGTTGTATAAAATTCATATATTGATATAGACATATATATTGTTTTCAATAATGATGTAGCAAAGATGTGAAATGCGAACAGCTTGCCAAATGTAGTTGGCCTTTCAAAAGCTATAGCACCTTTAGCTATCTAAGCATTCTACTTTTCATTATATTTAGATTCAAATTTGACTCAGCAAGAAGGGAAGAGTCCAGACTTCTTTCCAAAAGCAGAAAGGAGGGGGTTGCCTAAAATTCTAATGCTAACTGAATATTTTCCAGTTTTGCCTCATTCTACGTAACCCCTCTTGATTTTTGTAATTGATGAGTCATTGCTTTTCTCTTTGATTGTAATTGTCCACTTTATGGGCTTGAAGCAGTAAGGAAACCTTTTCACTGACAGCAAAAGAGAACAGAGGCAGACTTCTCTCCAGAGTTGGTGAACTCTTGGCTATAAATTTTGCCTGTGAGACTTTTGTTAACTGCTAAATGGTCTTCAAAGCTAGAGGTAAATAGGTTAAAGTAATCTTCAGTTAGTGGTGGTAGAAGGACCAGCTAGATGATAATATTTTATTGCCATCTGTCCCTCTGTTTTTATCTCATATTTCTCCATACAAGAAAGATGAAAATAAGCAAGAAAAGGACAGTAGTATTGGTGGAACTGAATTCATTCTCAAGTACTGGTGAGTACATGTACATGGTGAACCCTGTTTTCGCAAAGTACTTAACACCTCTAACAATTCAACAGGATTAAAAAGTGCCACTGTTTTAGACAGACAACAGTGCAAGGATTCACATATGAAATAGTTTAGATTGCTACAAAAGCACTGTAGAGGTGGGGGTGGGGCTTGATTCACCCTGTCCAGAGTACACTGGCATTGTTTAGTACACTGGCATTGTTTCTGTTCTTTCTGCATAGTTTACATGTATGGCATCTATAGCCGGACTAAGTTAGTAAATCGATTATTACATATATGTTTACATTTCATCCTAGTAAAAACTAACAACTGCAGATACATACTATGAATATCGTCTTTCTATTTGATGGGATCATAATTCAACACCACTAACTTTACTTTACATGGGAAATGTGAACTTAGAAGTTACAAATGCAACCTAATATTGTATATTCAGTGCTTAAACTAGTTTTAACAGTTACTGGCTTTAATAAATTGGCAGTGTGAAATTCATTCCGAATTAATGTTAGTTTATATGTATATGGTAGTATGATAGCTTTCATGTACGTGTTCACAATATATTAAAGCTAGTTACTTATCTACTCAGCACATTTCTTTTTGAACAGTCTGTAGTGCTGAAATTCTATACAATGCAGGCTTGTACAACTGGAGTTAGTTTCAGTCTCACTGTGTGGAAGGGGCAGCCTTGACACTACAATCATAATTTTAATTCACGCAAAGTTATTATTATTTATTCTACTGCTAGATAAACATTTGATAATATAAAAGCAGAAGTTGACATTTGTAACTAACAATTCAAATTCACAAATGCCTGAGAATTTTTTAAGAAGCATGGATATATGCTGCCCTAGGGCAGATAGCCTAGTATGAACCTATGAACCTATGAACCTATGTACACCTAAGCCATTACTTTGCCTGACAATTTATTTCTAATATAGATGTTTTTCCTCTAACGCTTAGATCCTAGATAATAAAACACAGTTAATACTGTGAATATTAAAACAAACAATGTAAAAGAAGCCCTTTTTAAATAAATATCACAATTAATGGGGAGAGACTGTAAGTTAATTTGCAGCCCCATTGTATGGAAATTCTCATTAAAAAGGAGGGATTTGCACTTGCATGTGTAATCTTAATAAGTAATCAAATTTAATATCATTAAGTCTACTTCATGACAAACTTTCTCTAGTGTTGAAATACCAGTTAATAGCTAGACTGTAAAAACTGCAGCTTGAAATTAAGGGTTAGAATTTCAAAGTACTCTGCAGATCAAAGTATCCTGCCTTATTATTCATATTACTGCAAGCTTTTTCTCACTAACAATCAGCTCCTATGCTGTGATGTAAAGTTAGTACTGTGAATATGAATGAAATTCCTGTGAAATCAGAACCTTTTATAAATATATTCTACGAGTATGATGAGTTGTTTGAAGTATTGCTAGAATCTAACTATCAGTAATTTATTTATACGTTTAATAATTTGTCTGAAGTATTGTTAGAATGTGACTATCAGTTATTTATTAGTACTTCTAATAATCTGACTTAGCATTAAATACATAGAGGTGTGTCTGCTGAGTACAGTGATATAACTCAGTGTTAAATATTCAATTGACAATTGTCGATTTAATTTAGTCTGGAAAATACAACATTCGCAAGGATCTCAATAAAAACCTGCCCAAGCATCAGGGACATCCAAAGCATAAACGCAAGCAAACACCACCCCCCAACACAACCCAAATGACACATAGCCCACAAACTCAGTGTGCCACTCAACCACAGCCCATAAGGCATAACAACGTACCCAAAACTCTAGTCATAGATGACTCTATAGTCAGGCACACTAATGTTCCACTCACTAGACTAAACAAGGAGAAAGTTACTGTCAGCTGCCTGTCAGGTGCCAGGATCCGCCACATAATGCATGCACTCAGGTCACTCCACAATAAGTACAAATATGACACTGTCATTGTCCATGTTGGTGTGAATGACCTGAGACGTACCTCCCTGGACTACATGAAAAGAGACATGGAGGAGCTCTCCGATCTTGTATCCCAGGCAGGTATGACCCTAACCCTGAGTACCATCCTGCCATCACCCAGAATGATACCACAGTACAAGGACAAAATGATTGACTTCAACAATTGGCTAAGCTTCTGGTGTCATTCTAAGGGGATCCAGTATTTGTCTGCCTGGGATGGCATGATCGACAGTCCACAATGCTTTGCCAGAGATGGCCTGCACCTGTCACCCTTAGGATTCCGGATACTGGCTAAGGCTCTTGCCACCCGTATAGTGCCTTTTTTAGGCAAGGTTCAAATGACAAATTCACCACCGTAACTGGTACAAGCAAGCAAAATTTGAGGGTAATGCTACTCAATGCTAGAAGTCTAAACCTCAAAATGCACTCAATCAAGGCACTCCTTAAAATGGAGAACATTGACATCTGTGCAGTGACAGAGACCTGGTTCAAAGCTCCAGAGAGCACCCCTGCATTACCAGGCTTCAATTCATACCACACCTTTCGGCCACCTAACCCAGAAAGAAGCACTAAAGGTGGAGGCGTGTCCATATTCATTAAGGATATCTACACCTCCAGGCTAGTTGCACAGCATAATGCATCCGAGATTATCCAAGTGCAATTAACTCTGGGCAAGACCGCAATCCAAATTGTAGCTTGCTACAAACCCCCCACTATGCCCCAGGATTCACACTCCTCATTTCTTGATACACTGGAAAGTATTAGGGCACAACCCAACACCCTAATAATGGGTGATTTCAACTACCCCACCATTAAGTGGGAAAACTACTCATGTACCAACTCTTTTGCTCAACGTTTTCTAGAATTCATAAATTCCAACGCCTTGGATCAACTTATTCACACCCCCACCAGGGGCAGCAATATCCTAGACCTGGTCATTATCAACATTGGAAACCAGTGTTCCACACCAGAGGTCAGTTCCTCCTTGGTCAGATCCGACCACAAGCTAATCAGCCTAGACATCCACATCCCACCCCCACCCCCAATTAGGGAAACCATCATAAAAAACTTCTCCAAAGCCAACTTCACACTTCTTAAGACAGAAGTGGCAAACTTCATGACACCCATGCAGACAGACAATAGAGGTATGACTGCCGAATCCTACACAAATTCAATTTATGAGCACTTACACGAGTGCATGGATCATGCTATCCCTAATAGAACCAAGATGTTATTCTCCAAAAAAAGGAAGCCAATCTGGTGGTCCTCTGCAATAAACAAACTCTACAACAGAAGAAAGAAACTGTTGCAAAAAATAATAAAATCCCATGACTGGAGGAACTCCCTGGTCAACCTCAGTAAGAAGCTGAGATCCCTCATAAAATCCTCCAAAGCTAGTTACGAAAATAAAATTGCCACTGACTCTAAAGACAACCACAAAGCATTCCATAGCTATGTCAAGAATCTAAATGGGAACACTCAGATCTGCTCTGAGTTACAGCACAATGGCACTAAATATACAGAACCAACTGATATTGCCAACATCCTAGCAGATAGGTTCAGTGCTAACTTTACCCCCTCTCACCCCCTCGAGGGCCGATCTCTATACCGGAAGAATGCAAAGTTCCTATAATCACGGCTGCACAGGTAAAAAACACACTCTCCAAAGCCAAGAACACAGCATCCATGGGACCTGACAATATCCCAGGCTGCGTTCTACACGAACTACAGAATGAACTGGCACCCTACCTACATACCATGTTCAATCATAGCCTCACCTCAGGCTTTGTACCCACTGAATGGTGCATCATGAAAGTTATCCCACTTCACAAAGGGGGAGCCATGACGGACCCTGGGAACTACCGCCCCATTAGCCTGACAAGCCTGGTCTGCAAGGCCATGGAACGTATCATCGTGGAACTCATAAACAAAGACACTGGTAATCTCTAAACTCTGGACCCTACCCAGTTTGGATATGTAAAAGGCAGATCATGTCTCCTAAACCTGACTGACTTCTTTGAAGCAGTCACCAAAGCCATAGATGAGGGTAAAATGGTTCACACAGCTTATCTAGATCTCGCCAAGGCTCCTAAACCTGATTGACTTCTTTGAAGCAGTCACCAAAGCCATAGATGAGGGTAAAATGGTTCACACAGCTTATCTAGATCTCGCCAAGGCTTTCGACACCATCCCCTACTCTGGAATTATAGATAAGCTCACTAAACTAGGTATAAATCCCTATGTCACAAGATGGATTGCCAACTGGCTCATGGACAGAACCCACACTGTGAAAGTGGCGGATTCCAAATCCGACATCAGACCAGTGACAAGTGGAGTACCACAGGGTTCAGTCCTGGGTCCTCTCCTGTTTGGTATCTACTTCTATGAAGTGCAGGCCAACACAGAACGTCTTTGACTAACAAAGTTTGCAGATGACTGCAAACTAGGAGCCATAATCGAAACTCCTAACGATGTGGACAAACTACAAAAGGGCCTCACTGAGACAGATACCTGGTGTCAAAGCCATGGCCTGAAGCTCAATGCCAAAAAGTGTATTGTCATCCCCTTTGGTAAAAACTCTGTACCCATGAACTACCACATAGCTGGTAGTCTACTTAATGCTGAAAATTTGATAAGAGACCTTGGGACACAGGTGGACAGTAGCCTCTCCTTTGATAATCACATCGCCACAGTGGTCAGGAAATCCTTCTACATGGCTCATCTCATCACAAAAGGATTCTCATCCAGAAAAAAAGAGGTCATTGTTCCCCTCTACTCATCACTCATTAGACCCATTATAGAGTACAATGCCCCTTTTGGTATGTACCTCACAAGACATCTACAACAACTGGAAAGATCACAGAAATACCTCACAAAGAGGATTACTGGCCTCAAACAGATGCCCTATGCAGACCATCTCAAAAAACTACAGCTTTACTCCATCGCATATCGCCTACTCAGGGGCGATCTCTGCCTAACATACAAAGCTATGTCAAACCCAGAGCTGTTGGACATGCTCCACTTAAAGAAATCCCAATCCCTCCGAGCTACACGCTCTAGGGACCTAAACCTTGTCACCACAATAAACAGAACATGCTGGAGGGATAGATTCCTGTCCCAGACACTTCCCATACTCTGGAACAAACTACCTATCTATATCAAACAAAGCTCCTCATTAGCACTCTTCAAGAAAAATCTTGATGATTGGATGGGAAATGGGAAATTCACCCCGGGGATCACTTCTGTGGCTCTGCTCGACAGGGGCATAGGAAAATCATTTTCTTGGGTGGCAAAAGCCAGGGTACATTTTTTGGGGCCATTAGCCTAGTATCTACCTATGAACCTATGAACCTAAGATGCATCTCATTCTTAAAATTATGTAGTCACAAATCACTATTTTATTTATTTATTTATTGCATTTGTTGACCGGGAAAGTCTATTGGGCCTACGAAGAGCCCATTTTCAGTGGAGGCCCGGGGAGAAAAGCTCCACAATATACAAAGCAAAACAAAATTGCGTACAATAGACAATAAAATACAAATGAACAATGTTGATACATAGAAAATATTTACAAAGCAAGTGTCAACAGCATATGTGTAACAGAGATTATGCACATGTTAACTACAAACAAAGGTCTTAGTGTGTTAGAGAGAAAGGAAGTACATAGGATGAATGTAAGGTGGGAGGTAGATATATGGAAGACGGAGATAGTAGAAAGGTACTGATGGTGATGATGAGATAGTAGATATAGCAAAGTAACTAGATAGTAGTGAGCAGGAAAGGAAGATGAGGGGGTTTATGGGATAAGTGCAGGATAGGGGTGTATAGTAGTATGAGGCTAGAAGCACAGGGGTGTGGATATACAAGTACCTATCAGGAGGAAAACGATTGAGATGGAAGTGTGAAGTAGGTGGGAGAGAGAACCAGGAAGGTAATAGAAGAGAGCTGGAGGAATTACTTACGGAGGTAGATGGTGACAGGAACCTGGAGTGGGATATCAGGTGTTTAGGTGTTGATGTTTGGTGTTTGGGTGTTTGATGTTGATAACATTTGAATTGCTCATAGACAGTATTTTACAACTGAAATGAGAAGGCAATACAGTGCAATATAGAATTAAATTGATATTATATAGGACAGTTATTTTTAAAGGTACCTTCTTTGAGTAAATAATGAATATCTGATAATCCAACTGTAAATTTCCAAGATATCAGCTGCAACATGTTAATTTTCTGAACAGTTAATTTCTTGATCAATCAAGCACAAACAGCAGAACTGAATTAAAAATGTAGAGGCACTGTTCATAATACAATTAGACATAATCTAATTAAGAAGCACAATCAGCAAAGAAGTTTTTGCATGGAGGCTGTGCACCTACTGCATCACTTGGTGAGGGGTCGGTGCTGCTATACCCCAGCACCATAATATCCAGAGTCGCACAATATCATAGTAAACTGCAAAACCAAGCATTCTCTCTCTATTGTAATGTCAAGTAATGTGACTTCAGGGCTAGAATACTAAGTTACTAGGGCTGTGGTGAGACAGCCCCCATATTAGGGGTGCAGGGAGCATAGCCCCTACTTCAAAAATATATATCTAGACATAACTTTTCTATTAAATATGCTAGTGATTTGTGAGCTAGTATGCTGTGCTCTGAGTCTAGGACATTTCTCATATACTTTGTTTTGTGACATCTTACAGTTAACTTGTTATATGCTTAAGGCTTCAACTAATGACTATCAAAAGTGTGAATTTAGAGACTGTTAGGACTAATGACGTTTACTTATGCAATTTATTATCTTTTTTTGTTATCTTGGTATGTGACATATGATGTTTTCAAATATCCATGAAGAAACTTTGAAATCCATTCCTTAGCATACATCTGCCTTGGAATATTATTATACACACACACACACACACACACACACACACACACACACACACACACACACACACACACACACACACACACACACACGCACAGACACACAGACACATGCAGTCTTGGCTGTTAAAGTGTATGCTTATCATAAAATATGTAATGAAAGATTACAGGGTAAGACAACTAAGAAAAAGTAAAATGGAGGTGCTAAATTCTTTGTCAGAATCCTGCAACTGAGAATGCTGCACAGGAAATGACAAGGGAACTGCTTATATTGATGGAAGTAAGAGATTTAGAAAGGAAAAACATGAGATTTTATTAAATGGTGTTTCTGATGTATGAAGACTATATGGGCTAATTTGTGGAAGAGGTAAGTAATGAAAAACAAAGACAAGAAGTCTAATTAACAGATATTTAAAAGGCCCTTGAAGTAAGATTGTTAGAAGAAAAAAAAAAAAACAGAATTGATGGTGATAAATTCAGACTGAAACTGCAGTGCTAAAACAAAAGTGAAAAATATGTTAAGGGATTTTTACTGTATTGTATATTATCTATTTGACCACCATTTATTATACATGGAAAGTAAAGAGACACTTGACCACAAATTTACACTGAAGGCTTTTGTTATTTGGATAGTTGGACAATATTTTTGATAGACAAAATCATTTTTGGGATGATATATTTTTGAGTTGACTATGCGGGAGAGTCTTATCTGAAGCATATTGTCTGCATTGTATTTTAGATAGAAGGGAACAGATGGAAAACATATTCTAAAAAATACATAGTTTTCCATTATAGATAGCAATGCCAGGAGACTAGCAAATGGAAAAAAACTGCATTGGAATATAGGATTAATGAAGTGTAAACATCAGTTTTGGTGATGACTAAAAGGTGATATATCAAGATGGAGCATTAGACCAGTAAAACTGAAGTATAGTTTTTTATTTCAGTAACAGCATGGGAGTAGCAACTATTTTGGCACCAAGAGCCATTCTCCCATCTGGTATCCCAAAACTCTTCTGAACTAAAGCGACAAAAAAAAAAAAAAACAAGGAAAAAGCTCTTCTATTTCTGTAAACTGTAACTTACTGCTTACCACATTTGTGAATGCATGAAGAACTAAAGTTCATAAGTTATTTGAAAAAAAAGCAGCTTTATTCATTTTAAAGTGTAATAAACTGCTTGCTAAATTTGTTGCAAGCAGTTGCTGTAGTTTATGCTACATATGGAGCCTAGGTGCTTCAGCTCTTACCATAAATGCAATTCCAGTATTCATTTCTGATTGCCACTAATATACTGAAGACTGAGATCTGCCGGTCACACCCAGGGCAACTGCCTTCTTCACCCCATCCTAGCTACATTACTGAGTAAAAGACAGAGTATATACTGAAGAGGTACAGTTTATATATATTTCAAATTCAGTATGTTATGGCCAGTGACATAAAGCTGGTTTGTCCCATCAAGTAGATCAGGACTGTAGTAGTAAATATTTTCACATGGTGCTGTTTAGTCACATAGTTCCTCCCTAATCTTTGTGATTGTAATGACTTTAGCATGGTAGGTCTGTCTATCAAAAGCTGTTGCAAATTCATATTCTTTGGTTCCATAATGCTGTCCATCCACCATAACCTCTGTCACCACCTTCTTCTTCTGCATTTGATCATTGCCAGCATCAGTTTTTATCTCCAGTGAATCCTATCGTTGCATTAAGTGGCCAAATTATGCAAATTTTACTTTTATTATCAGACTTTCTAGTAAAAAGTCTGGGTTTATTTCCTTAAATAATGACTGATTTGATCTTCTTCCAGACTTTAGGATTCTCAAACATTTTCTCCAATATCACAATTCAAATATCAATTTTTCAGTGTGTAGCCCTACTTATAGTTCATGGCCGTATGTTAGTTCTGGAAAAAAACATAGCACTGACTATACAGACCTTTGCTAACAATGTGATATCTTTGCTCTTTAAAATCGTATCCAGTTTTGTCATAACTTTCCTTCAAAAAAGCAAGCACCTTTTAATATCATGGCTGCAATCACCATCTGCAGAGATCTTTGAGCCCAGGAAAATGGTGTCTGTCACTGCCTCCACATTTTCCCCATCTTTTTGCAAGGAACTGATATGAATAGATGACAGAATTTTATTTTATTTTATTTATGTTGAGCAACAAGCCAGTGTTTGCACATTCTGCTTTCACCTTTATCTGCAAGATGCCTGGCTCAATTAGAGAACACACCGTTGTATCTGTCAGTGATACTGGGGTCATTCTTTTATAGTTCTGTATATTTCTGCCTCCTCTTATTAATATCATCTAATTTTGTTAGGTTCCCTCCATCTTTATCTTGTATCATGACGGTTTTTACCTAGAAGTTTCCCCTTAATATTACCAGTCTTATTTCCCACTCCATTGTCTTCTTAGTTCCACTGCAGAAGGGAATGACAAGCCAAACCAGTATTTTTGACAAGAAAACCCCGTGGACCAAAGCAACAAGAGACATGTTAAAATGACATCAGACGTGTTAAAATGACAGCAGATGATGCGACCCTCAGATCTGAAGATGTACAGACTCTTTATCTCTTCTTGAATTCTTTGAAACTGCATTCTGTTTGACATATTTTTCTATCTCTGTTGATTTGTCTTTGCTTCTTTCCTTAGTCCCTTCTAAAGCCAACTCCCACAGCAAGCCAGTTTTTCTTCTTAATCTTCATTCTATTTAGAATATTTTTTATTGCCAATGTAATGCAGTCCCTTAGGATATTGAAAGAGAATTTTGCTATAACTAGTGAATTGCCTTGAAATAATTCTATCAGTCTATGTCCTGCTTCATTTCCAGTCCAAAATCTGCCCATTATTACATTTGCACTTTGACTACCAGCTTTATCATTCCAATCACCTATAATGAATATAATATCTTTTTGTGTGTGTGTATTAATCATTATTTAGAGCATAAAGTTGTATTACAGTACTGTTCAGCGGGTTGCCTTGTACTCAGACTGAAATCATTCTGTCATTTTTGGGGTCATAGTTGTGCACTGATTTTGACACTTTTGAAATAACTTGGATGGCTACTCCATTTCTCCTGCAAGATTCTTACCCACAGTAAGAAATCTGATGATAATCTGATTTAAAATGGCCCATTTCATCTGCTTTATTTCACTAAATCCCAAGATGTCAATGCTTATTCTTAGCATCGTAGCTTTAACCACATCAAGTAAACCATGGTTTATAGCTCTATCTAAGACCAGAAAACTGGAAAGCCTCCCGAGACAACAGTGTAACCAAAACATGAATAAATGAAAAATCACTGAGTTGCACAGAAAAGGACAGCAGTTAAAGGAACTTTTTAACACATTTAATTTTAATAGTTGCTTTCATCAACAATAAGACTTCATCAGACATACTTGCATGCATAAAATGAGATACCGTTAAACTTATCTATTAAAACAACTTGACCAATCATAAAACACTGAATAAAACAATGAAGCAATTAAGTAATTGAAACTCATATGAACTGGTGTTAAGCCTTTGTTAAGTAACTAACTTATGGTCCCAAAGAAAACAATTTAATATTAATGGTTTCAGTCAGACCAGTAGAAATATCTTCTGCTAGCTTAATTTACCATTTGGTCTCTTTTTTCCTCGACTTGATTTTTGTAATTACCTCCTCTTCTATCTTTTATCACCTGATCCAAAACAGGAAATATATATTTTTAAAGCTATTACATCTCACTGAATGTCTTAATAAGGCATTGTTTTTGTTTTTAGATTTAATGGCATAAATATGCTCCTTGATCCTTTTCGCCAAGCTACATAGAAGCTAGAGCAACCAGAGCAAATAGCAATACAAACAACTCCTTTAGAAGTACAATTAAACCTACCTGGAACCTTGATAGTGTATGTTATATGTTTTAAAAAAGTAAAGACTGTAAGTTAGTTATTTAACTAAGGGTTAACACCAATTTATACAAGTTTCAATTACTTAATTGCTTCATTGTTTTATTCAGTGTTTTAAGATTAGTCAAGTTGTTTTAATAGATTTGTATAAATGTATCTCATTTTATGTAAGTATTTCTTATGAAGTATTACTGTTGATGAAAGCAACTATTAAAATTAACTACACTAAAAAGATCATGCAGCTTCTGTCTTTTTCTGTGCAACTCAGTGGTAGTTCTTATATTCCAAGTTACAATGCTGTATAAAGCTTTGCAGTGGTAGTTCCTATTTTCCAAGTTACAGTGCTGTATAAAGCTTTGCAGTGGTAGTTCTTATTTTCCAAGTTACAGTGCTGTATAAAGCTTTGCAGTGGTAGTTCTTATGTTCCAAGTTACAGTGCTGTATAAAGCTTTGCAGTGGTAGTTCTTATGTTCCAAGTTACAGTGCTGTATAAAGCTTTGCAGTGGTAGTTCTTATGTTCCAAGTTACAGTGCTGTATAAAGCTTTGCAGTGGTAGTTCTTATGTTCCAAGTTACAGTGCTGTATAAAGCTTTGCAGTGGTAGTTCTTATGTTCCAAGTTACAGTGCTGTATAAAGCTTTGCAGTGGTAGTTCTTATTTTCCAAGTTACAGTGCTGTATAAAGCTTTGCAGTGGTAGTTCTTATTTTCCAAGTTACAGTGCTGTATAAAGCTTTGCAGTGGTAGTTCTTATGTTCCAAGTTACAGTGCTGTATAAAGCTTTGCAGTGGTAGTTCTTATGTTCCAAGTTACAGTGCTGTATAAAGCTTTGCAGTGGTAGTTCTTATGTTCCAAGTTACAGTGCTGTATAAAGCTTTGCAGTGGTAGTTCTTATGTTCCAAGTTACAGTGCTGTATAAAGCTTTGCAGTGGTAGTTCTTATGTTCCAAGTTACAGTGCTGTATAAAGCTTTGCAGTGGTAGTTCTTATGTTCCAAGTTACAGTGCTGTATAAAGCTTTGCAGTGGTAGTTCTTATGTTCCAAGTTACAGTGCTGTATAAAGCTTTGCAGTGGTAGTTCTTATGTTCCAGGTTACAGTGCTGTATAAAGTTTTGCAGTGGTAGTTCTTATGCTCCAAGTTACAATGCTGTATAAAGCTTTGCAGTGGTAGTTCTTATGTTCCAAGTTACAGTGCTGTATAAAGCTTTGCAGTGGTAGTTATTATGTTCCAAGTTACAATGCTGTATAAAGCTTTGCAGAGGTAGTTCTTATGTTCCAAGTTACAGTGCTGTATAAAGCTTTGCAGTGGTAGTTCTTATGTTCCAAGTTACAGTGCTGTATAAAGCTTTGCAGTGGTAGTTCTTATGTTCCAAGTTACAGTGCTGTATAAAGCTTTGCAGTGGTAGTTCTTATGTTCCATGTTACAGTGCTGTATAAAGCTTTGCAGTGGTAGTTCTTATGTTCCAAGTTACAGTGCTGTATAAAGCTTTGCAGTGGTAGTTCTTATGTTCCAAGTTACAGTGCTGTATAAAGCTTTGCAGTGGTAGTTCTTATGTTCCAAGTTACAGTGCTGTATAAAGCTTTGCAGTGGTAGTTCTTATGTTCCAAGTTACAGTGCTGTATAAAGCTTTGCAGTGGTAGTTCTTATGTTCCATGTTACAGTGCTGTATAAAGCTTTGCAGTGGTAGTTCTTATGTTCCAAGTTACAGTGCTGTGTAAAGCTTTGCAGTGCTGTACTTTCCTTTCATCTCTGAGCACCTCAGGAGATGGGACTTCCTTTTGGCTTGAATCCATTTATGTCATTTGCTTTATAGCTACTCATATGTGTCCACTGCTCTTCCCCAGTAGTACACTGGACAGCTTCAGATCTGAGGGTATTATCTTCAGGTGACATTTTGATAGATCTCTGGTTGCATTTGCCATGGGGTTTTCTTGTAAAAAAATACTGGAGGAGCTTGCTGTTATCCTCTCTGGTGGGCCATATTTTGTATGATCTCTCTACCATGAGCTGCCCAGCATGGGTGTTTCTGCAAAATATAGCTTATGGCTTCACTGAGATAAGTAAGCCCCTTCACAATGACAAGGTAATGGTCCAGGACAGGCAGATGGTGTAGAGTGAATATATCAAACATTATCACTATTAGGACCTCCATATATTTCCAAAATCTGGAATGTTACAACCTGATATGCTTATGAATGAAAGCACATAGAAAGTAAGATCAGTTGAAAAAGTACTTCTAAGAGATATGAACGTTAGAAGTAGGATGTGACAAAAATAAAGAAGGACAAATCTATACTGAAAATGGATTTGATGAACTTCTTCCTGAATGGAATTTGAGATTAAAGTATTATAGATCATTCTAGAATTAATTTTTTAACATAATCTTGTTGAATATAGATTGCTTGTTACATGAGATTTATGGAGTTCAACAATTAACATGGTACCCAAAATGTTCAATTTAATGTGTTGTGATGTGGCAGATTGAATAGTGCATCATAAGAAAAGCAGGAGCACCGGAAACACATTTGCAGGGAGAGTAATTGCATATTGTAAACCTGGAACAGGAAAGATAGTGGATGAATGGTGGAACTGTTTTAAAGAAGAAGAATTTAAAAGAATGATGACTGTGTGTGTGTGTGTGTGTGTGTGTGTGTGTGTGTGTGTGTGTGTGTGTGTGTGTGTGTGTGTGTGTGTGGGACATAGGTTCATAGGTTAGTACTAAGCTAACTGCCCTTGCGAGCCATTTTAAGCCTAGCCAATTATCCCTTGTGAGACTCAAACCCTGCACCTTGTGTTTGTAAGGCAAACATCTTAACAATTAGGCCATTAGGTATAAAAGTGAAAAGATTTACAAGAAGTTAATATGTATAGATATGACTTACAAGTAAACTAAGCTATAATACAATATGTTAAGAAAACATATGAAACAAACTCAAAAAGAGAAAAGGAGAAAAGAAAACTTAGGAGAAGTAAAGCTGACTTTGAATCTTAAAGATGGGAAATCATTTTACTGGTTACTTGCAGAATCGACAGTTGAAGAGGGAAGGCTTTCTTTGGCACATGAGTTAAATCCAACTTATGGAAATCTTCTCATCTGCCGTAATGCACAGGACTGAAGAAAGAAACAGCTGCCAGATCTATTAGCGATTCTAATTCACAAATATTATATTTTTCTGAAGTCAGAAACTTTGCCAAGGGATTACATAAAAGCAGTTTTTGTACTTTTTTCATAAAGGAAAGAGGTATAGTTCAGTTTCAGTTTGTTCTAGAGCTGTCAACTTATTACGTGCAGTATACTGCTTATATGACTGTTTAATAAAATATTGTAGTGGCCATTAATGAAAATTTGCATATGTCAGGTATTGTAGAATGTTAAGACAATATGGATTTAAGATAATGTATATGTTGATGTGGGTACTGATTTTTACGTTACATTTATTTTTCTTTATATCATCCTATCATGTCATAAGCACAATTATAAGATGGTCATGTCTAGGCCTGGTAAAATACAATTTAATAAGACATCAGATTTTGTAGCTGGTTCACAAATAGAAGATAAGATGAAAGGCATATGGGAGTTGCAAAGGGATCCAAATAATATCAATTTTTGTTTAAAATGTATTTGAATGTAATTATACTTCTGTAGATTGTATGGCGTAGTGGATCTTTTCTCACATGGGCTGTGGTGAAAAGTGACTTTTTTGTCCAGACTATTTTAGTTACTAAATGCAAACAAATAAGTAAGTGAATAAATAAATGTTAATAGAAATGTCATCTATAAATGGAAAAAATATTTGGGAGTGATTTCTGCATTCTGAAAATGTCTAAAGCTATGTTAAGTGTTTCACATTCGATGTCAATGCCATCCCTAGAGTTATGCAACCTCCAAAGTGATTCTGGGAGTGCTAGCAATCTGGGAAATGTTATAACTGAGATACAATGTTTCTAGGAGTCAGGATTAAGACAACTGGAAGGGGAACTAACCTTCCTGGTTCAAACAGTTTTATAAACACGGGGGGGATAAACAGCAAGCATCCATTAAAAAAAACACCGGGGGTGAAAATGCCACAGTAAAAGATATTGAGTAAAGTGACTAATTTAAGTGTTGTTAAATTGGAATGATATCTAATAATGAAAACATGTCTTTATATTTTAAGTAAAGGACTTACAGTTATTCAAGCTACCAGCTGTTGTTTAAATGGAGTATTAGTTGATATTTGTTTGTTGCAAAGAAATTTGGAAAATAGAACTGGCTGCTAAAGGAAGAACTTAAAGGAAATTGTGCCTGATATTTTAATGAAACACTGCTTAATATGTTAATATATAAACCGCGTAAGGCCTTGTCTTTATTAGCTGATGCATTTTTGTTTTAATGCAAGTTGGGCTTCCCAACCAAAAAAAGAAAATAAGAGTCAGTTAATTCCCCTCTTTTCAATCCTGTGATAAATATTTTGTTTTTGTTATGTTTTTATAGAAAATACTTTTAAAATGAAAAAATAAAAAAAGGATATAATATATATATATATATATATATATATATATATATATATATATATATATATGTACACACACATACACACACACAGAGGAAGAAAAAAAAAATGTAATTTTAATCATATGTAACTTTTTACCTACATCTCCTGTGTTTGCCGTTCATATGAATATTCGTTAAAAGTGCTGGCATTGTTTTAGATATTTATGTTTTGCTTCTTCTGTTTCATGTCTGTGATATATTTATTCGGATCCCTATCACATTATCGAAAGAACACAAGACCGAAATTTAAAAGAATGGGACAAGAACAACAAAAGCTGAAAAGGATGACCATTAACAAAATTGAAGTGCATATCTTCGGAAAACCAGCTGTGAATGTTCTGGAGTACTTTCTTTTGTGAAACCAAGAAGCAGCTGAATGGGGATCATGGTACAGTGAGGAGCGGGAAATTCACCCTTTTCCCCACTGTAGTGCGATCTCAGAGTTGGTATATATTAGTTGCAGGGGGTGTGGGGGGTGCAGGGGGGGGGCTTGCCCTCCTGCAAAAAATTGAAAAAAAGGTTGTACTGTAGTTAAATAGAACAGTACCTTTACATTTTCATTTGAGCAATTGTCAGGTGTAATGTGCTGCATGTATGCTGTAGTAGTTGCCGTAAATCAGAGGTTAGTTTAAAGGGACATACATGTATTTCTAGTGATTGGTTTGACATGTAAAGCAGTATTGGATTGTTTTGATGCTATGCACTTTGATTTTGCTAACGTCTGTCCTTTTCAGTTCTCATTGCTTTCATCCCGTTCTTTTAAATTTTGGTCTTGTGTTCTTTCGATAATGTGATAGGGATCCATTTATTCATATATTGCTAGTGTACCACTATCTACTTTGTTTTTGGCAACATATTTTGTATACTTTTTCTGCCTTATGGCCTGGATTTTATTTGATCATTCCACCTACACAGATAAATAAAGAGTGAAATAAAAATAAATAAATATACCAGCTACATCCCAGTGATCGGAAAGACATGCACATGCTGGAAAGCAGGATGCATAACTTTGCATTCACTCACATCATTTCCATATTGGTCTGCAGTAGCACCTTTGCCAGAGGCTTTGGGTAGTGCAGGCAGGATGGTAGACCTTTGTCATTAGAACAGGGTAATGATTTTTTTATTCCAAATGTACACATGGAGACAACTATGCACAGAGTACCGTGTACCCATCTTGGTGATGATCTGTGCCCTGAATGTACAGATGCAGCTGGCCTTACTATGAGTTGCTTTTTTGTAGCGTAAAGCACTGTCCCACTTTCTGACTCGCATTAGAGATATTAGTAGTACTTGATCTAGCAACATACAAGTAGACATGGCCACTTCAGTTGGGTATTGATACTCCAATATGTGTGTATATTTAAATAGATACATATGCATTCATATTAGGTAACAGGAACTTACTGGTACACTACAGGTAATAATTACTCCGTAGTACAAGCATGGCATTCACTCATTACTGTGCACCAAATAAAGAGAGGAGCACCTCACATGTGAGGGATAAGAACCTATGAGGGATGAGGCATTGGCCTTGCAATTTAAAACTGAGAGGCCTGTACCTCTCCATGACATGGCCACTGATGCCAGTAACCTTCTGACAGAAGTCCTGAATTGTCCATGTGCAGCAATAGACTTCACTGATAAACAAGTCAGTTGTGTCTAAAGGCATTACTGCTGTGCATAAATTCCTCCCTGAGTACACTGGTGCTGGCTATACTCCCTTTCAGTTTGCACAAGGGCAGTGGTCTCCTCTTCATCAAAGTTATCTGACCTCAATCTCATGGACAGACTGGATGGAACAGCTGTGCTTTACTGGGACATAACAGACCTTGGTCAGTATAAATGAATGGTGTTAGCCACTAGATGAAGTACATGTTGCATGCACATTCAGCAGCCCTGCTTTCTACTGTGTTTGTGTCAGTGATGCCAGATCTGGGTGGCCAGATGTGCTGTACAGTTCCTGCCCTTGTTAGACACACATTCAGTATAATGTGCTAATAGTAGTGCAAAACAATGCCAGCAACAGGTTCTTTACTACTAGTGTTTTAAATACAAGTAAAGGCCCCATATCATTAAAATCTGTCTTAATTAGTACTGCAAGGAATTGGGAGTCTCAAGATATGGCATGCAGTATTCTCACATCCTATAATGAAATGTGAATTCCTTTCTGTCAAGTGCCTTCAAAACATATGTCATGTATCGGCATACACACAGGAACGTACTGCAATAGAATGTCCTGATCTAAGTTGTGCAAACATATAAATGTAAGCATCTAAAATATAAAAGATTTTTTTTATAATTATTGTTTTTGTATATTCTGTTGGTACAATATAAATTAGTATTGAAATCTTGTCTCTTTGTCAGCTTATTTTTGCAAACAGTTCTGGTACAGAGTATAAACCCATGGCAGGAAAGTGTTGGACATGATGACTTCCTCCACACGAAACCCCATATAACAAAAGGACTTGCAAACTGTAATTTCTATGGTCACTTATATGGTAAGGAATCTTGATGAGATACTGTTAACTTCAAATTTGTTAACAATAAACAGAAAAGGCAGCTGCAAGCCTTAAATGAAGCAAAAGAGGGAATACAATCAGAACTTTCAGCCCAGAAAGTAGTGATCCTATAACATTCTACTCAGATCTGTGATCTGAAACTGAAGAGTCATCATACTGAATTAAAATGGGATGACCTGATAAACTGAAGCAGAAGGAAAAACTTGTGTGTTATCACCTGAAGGATGACATGGAGTGGAATATTCCATTGCTATTCATAAAATCTGAACTCCCCCCCAAGACTTGTGTCTATTAAAAGGACACATGATTTCATCATGTAACAGACTCCATGGTATGCCCTGGCAGTTCATTAAGCAATTTTTGTCTTTCGGCTTTTCCCGGTTAGGGGTTGCCACAGTGGAACTCCGGTCCGCTAATGATTGGCAGTAGATTTTTTACATGCCGAGTTGCCAGCCCTGACACACAACCTTCAACAAAGGTACGCCCATTCATGCATATCTCCACGCAGAAGACGCTCTAGCTGAGAATCGAACTGGACAGCGTCTTACTGTGACGTGACAAAGATAATGACAAAGAGAGTATGTTATATAAATTCAGAGAATTAGGAGAGAAACTTAGCATCATGGGTACACCTGTTTGAGTATCACCAGCCTATAGTAGTGCATGATTTATGAAAAGAAACACAACGGTGCTTTATATTAGGAGGCTGAGAAAGTTTGAGACTTCTCGTCAACTCAGATTACCTGCCACGCTGCACACTACTTATGAATGTTACTGCACAGCATTAGATTACCTGCCACACTGCACACTGCTGCACACTACTTATGAAGGTTACTGCACAGCATTAGATTACCTGCCACGCTGCACACTACTTATGAAGGTTACTGCACAGCATTAGATTACCTGCCACGCTGCACACTGCTTATGAAGGTTACTGCACAGCATTAGATTACCTGCCACGCTGCACACTACTTATGAAGGTTACTGCACAGCATTAGATTACCTGCCACGCTGCACACTACTTATGAAGGTTACTGCACAGCATTAGATTACCTGCCACGCTGCACACTGCTTATGAAGGTTACTGCACAGCATTAGATTACCTGCCACGCTGCACACTACTTATAAGGTTACTGCACAGCATTAGATTACCTGCCACGCTGCACACTACTTATGAAGGTTACTGCACAGCATTTGATGTGAGGGAAAATACAGACATTTTCATCAGTCCCATCACCTACCACCATCATCACACTGGTTCCAAAACCTACGTTTTAGACATGGATACAGGTCAGTCACACATCAAAGGTAAAGGAGTCAGTCACCTGGCTCTGATGTCACCAAACAAATCATCAAAAACAAAACGACCCTTATCCCAAGTGGCTGCTCCAAAAAGTAACAGGTTTGCCCCAATGGCCGCTGAACAAAGAAAAGAGGAGATTTCCCCAAGTCTTATCCAACCCTAGCAGGGCTAAACCAAATAGAAAAATCACAAGAAAGATCTGTGGCACTTTATGCTGTAGGCACTTCGATACCTTCCAATCTAAGGATTTGCTCCTTGAACATTGTATCTCCATAGCACTATGCATGTTTTACACTACATTCAACGGCTGTGCATGATTTTTTTGGGCATAAGGGCTGTCTGCAGAGCTATGCTACACACTTTGGACTGTATCTTTCTCTGGATCAGATTGAAGCACAAGCTGTGTGCTGCAGCTTATCTATGTTTTTATCTTATAGTAAACTCTCTTACTTTATTATTTCAGCAGTATTCATTATCCTTCATTCACTGCATTCAAACTGATGGTTGAAATGAAGCTCTGCTGATATGAAGAACATTGCATGCTATGAAATTTCTCTGCTGCCACCTTGTGGTATATACTTTTTAAGCAAGTTTGAGGTTATGATTTTTTTTCTTAGCATTCAGATGAATTTATATTAAGTTCAATTAATTTTATTGCTGCGTGTCTAATCAAAATGATCTAATAGCTTGTAAAAATGAATTTTTAATATGGCATTTTTTTTCTTTTCTCCCCTGTGCTAGCAGCTTGATTCCACTGAGCATTTATGGATTGTCTGTATCCTGTAACTCATTCAGTTGTGTCAGTGGAGCATGTATGTAAACCATAACTATAGAAGTTAGATGCTGGTACGTTAACCCCATAGTTAAGATTTTAGTCCTTGAGGGCTATTACTAGGTCAGCTATGCTCTGTAGTTTACAGCCAGTATTGGCTGTTCAGCGTTTCGTAAAAATCTACTGCCAATCATTAGTGGACCGGAGTTCCACTGTGGCGACCCCTTACCGGGATAAGCCGAAAAGACAAGCAAACAATTGGCTGTTCTTGTCCAGAAGTAATAGATTTAGATGTTTGCAAGTATAAACAGTTTAGTTTTCTGATAGTTTTAATAACTGGACCGAAAGTGCTATTTTCCTTGTGACAGTGTTGGGACGTAACAGTGTACAATGTTAATTAAGGAAAATACAAGCACTGTAACTTGAACTGTAGACTTTGTTAGGTATGCTAGTTCTCACATGCTACATGCCATTTTTAAGGTTATTAAATGTATATCATGGAAAATCAGCAACATGACAACCTATGTGAAGCAGAAAGCTTGTATTAATATTTTGGAGAGGCTAAGAGTTGATACAAATTTCTTATAAAGAAGCTAAACTCAAAAATAAGTATAGCGAATTTCTCCATAAAAAAATGGATGGGTTGGAGTGTTTCTAACTATCTTAATGATGGGAGTTTGGCATAATGATTAAGGTATTTGTCTTATAAACCAAAGGTGCAGGGTTTGATTCTCACATGGGGTAATTGGCTAGGCTTAAAAATGGCCCACAAAGGCAGTTAGCCCAGTACTAATCTATAATCTATCTGTTATCTATAAACCACAAAAATGGGGTTCTATTTTGGTATATAGGAAACTCAACTGGCCACTAAATTCCTTTTTACCTGACCTAACATGTAGATATTAATTATCAAAACTTCAGGCATACAGAGGATGTTGTATTGGTGATGTCTCTATGCCCCAAATGAGGATGACTCCCACGCCACTACACAAGTTCATAGCATCACTGTCCAAGTTAGGCATTAGTAGTCATTGGTACATATTTTACTATAACTCTAAAGCCAGAGATGGACAGCATATCAGATAAACTCAGCAGGATGTCAAAGGTGAGTAAATGTTTCCAAAACCTAATACATGATTTTCACTTTGTATATACATGGAGTGCACTAGATCCTACAGAGAGGGACTATATATTTATTGCACATGCCTCTGATACTGCAAGTAAATTGGATTACATGCTAGTTAAAAACTGCAAATAATAACTAACAACCACATTATAGGTCCATTGGTTCATAGGTATTCACTAGGCTACTGATATGTGACATTTTTAGCCCTTGTAATTTAAGTAGAAATAACCCAGAGCTGCAGAACATTTATGTTACCCCTATCAGTCCATTTGTCCAGATTATATTTGAGTAGCGTAAAGAAGTATTCTGCTTTATGTGGAGTTAAAAATGATTCCAGGGAATGGTATTATATTATATAGGCTGGTGAGAAATACCTGTCCCTCCAATGTGTTCAATTTATATTGCATAATAGATTAAGATCTCTTGAGCAGGTGTTTATGTCACCATTGGACTTGTAGATGTAAAGTAGATCTGACAGAATAGGGCCTGTATGATAGAGAGAAAAGGAACAGGGTTTTGAGACAGTCAGTATAGTTTTTTCCACACTGAATGAAATTTCTTCAACAATGCAAAAAAACTGACAAAAAGGAAAAATTTCAAAAACCCTGGCAATATAACAGGATAGTTAAAAGTGAGCTACATAACCAATGCATAAGGAGTATGTATAATGACAGAACATCTAGGCAGAAGTGACATTCGTGGTGTCTCATACATCAGAACTGTCTGCAACAAATAACATTGTACAAGCTTCATTCCACCATTTCATGTCCTCGTGTTGATTAGCCCAACCTGTAAAATTTAAAATCCAGTCTGTGAAATAAGTCTTTCAAATTACACAGTATTCTTTTACAATACTGAAAGATTAAGCTTGCTATTATGAGGATAACATTACGTGTCCAGGTGAACATTATGTTAAACAGAGGAAGGTTTTGATCATGAATTCCTAAAAATCAATATACTACATTATGTCAGTCAGGTAGATTAACTCAACAGGCCCACCGACTACAATACGCAGATGACTCCACTCTCATTTGCACATCTGACAACATGGTACACCTCCAAAATATTACTCAGGAAGCTTTAAAAAACACTGAAACATGGATTTGTAACTTACAACTCATGCACAACCAAAAAAAGACCAAACTACTACTTTTTTCTACAAATCCCTCTCTCATGAAATCACAACATTTAAAGCCCTCTCGCTTGATAATGCAACCACTGAAGTCACTTCTCATAGCAAACTATTAGGGGTGATAGTGGATGATAATCTTACATTTGATCTCCATATACAAAATTGCATAAGAAAAACTCATCAAAAACTAGAAATGCATTATAGAGCCAAAGACTTTCTCACTGATGCAACTAAAACTACATTTGCCACTACTTATCTCCTCCCCGCTCATCTTTATGGTACACCCATATTTACTAACCTCCAGGCTTCACCAAAATTAAAACTTGAACAATGTTGCTAAATTTCCATCATGTACCCCTTTTAAAACCCACCACTGTATAGCACTGAAAAGCCTAAATTGGTTAGAACTGCCGCATCAGCTAACATATACTTGAAGTCTCTTAGGAGAACAGTGCTTGGCCTTGTGCACAGAACTCCATACCAGTTAGATGATAGGTATAGGCCAAAGGAAACATAAAGGGGGTTTTACAGCTAGCTACAATGTAATAAGGGGTTTTCTTAATGGTAAGTTGGACATGAAGGAGCTCCAATTTGTTATCATGTCTAACAAGCCTGGAAGTGAAATTTTGTTTTACAGATATTGAGACATTGCCACTTTTAGTTTCTTTTTCTAGTGCAATGGGCCCAAACACCCACAAGGTACTGAACCCCTTACTGACACACTGTATGGCTTTTGCAATGCCTTGAGTACCTTTACTATCCTTGTAATGGCCTCTAATAACATTTATTGCAATCTGAATGAGGGACTTATTACTGCTGGTCTCTGTTGCCCTGATGAGAGTTTTGAGGCATTCAACCATAGTCTTCTTTTTAACAAATTCAAAGGTTTCAGCTTTGAAGAGAACACTGTTCACTGTTTTTGCAATTATCTGAAAGATAAAATCTTCCAGGTCGATAGTAATGTCTCATCCTGTATGGTTGATACACTTAACACAAGTGTACCCCAAGATTCATTGCTAGATCCTCTTCTCCCTATTTGTCAATAATCACCTCATAGAACTACCATATTTTAAATTAATAATATATGCAGATGACATGCTGCTCTTTCGTTCTAGTACAGGCCACTCTGACCTGCAAACCATGTTACAGGACAACTTCACTCAATTATGCATGGCCTTTGTCTCATCCAAGAGAATGCCCACTATCCCTCCCCCTCCTTTTTCTCTTAACAGATCTTAATGGAAACATGGCAGCTAATGCCACTGAACAGAAGTGCCTACACTTTATATACTTTCTCCTTTACCACACATACAAATTTTGAAACTAAGAAAGTCCTTGCTTAGTTATAATTATGTTAAAAGATCAGTCACCTCTTCTCACCCCCTACTTATAGGGCCATTGTGAAAAATAAAATCTGCAGATTCGTTCTGTTAACAGACCCCCCCCCCCCAAATGCACCACTTCAATTTGCAAAATAAATTCCAAACAGCTTTGAATGCCTCATCAGGATATTTTGCTTCTAAGTACCCTAATTTACAAGGTTTTAAAGCACAGTTACTGCTCCGTCTAAGAATGAAACAACCTTTACAAGACGATGCATATAAACAGAGAAGTAGATAAGACAATTTCCCCCTGGTATGCCTTCCATTTAAAACTGCTTTAGGGGACAGAACCTTCTCTATATTGAGGGTTTCACCAGGAAGCACACTCCTACAGGCATCATAAACCAAGAAACGTTTAAAAACTTCAAAGATATACTTAAATAGTATCTCTCTACGGAATTGACTTGAAAATGCTAGATTAACAATGGTTAGGAAATTTATCACCCCATATCATAAGTAATCAAATCCATTTAACTGGCTAATACTTCTGTAAATATTATTTCATTGTTATATAAGTTGTATCTATGTTTAATGTATTTTTATAATTATTTAAACAGATGTTTTGTATTATATTTGTATTATTTTTGAAGATTGTAAAATTCTTGTCCTTAAAATGTTTGGGCTCTGATAAAAATGGACACCTACCCAGATGGACTTTCCTGGTAATGAAATGACACACATGAATGAATGAATGAATGAATGAATAAATAAATAAATAAATTTAAGACACTTTTCTCAGCCTCATATTGTGGTATTTAATACATGTATATTTTATATTATATGGACGTATACATGAATATATACTTCTATATACTTTTATATTATATAGAAATATATGTTTATGTATTATATGTATGATTGCACTATATTTTATGTGTGGTTTGGCTTTGTTCTTCTCTTGATGCGCTGACTGAAGAGCAAAAAAAAAAAAAAAAGAGAAAAGCTCCACAATCACGTGCCTGGGCTATGCCCCCACTCTCCTTCCAGTTTAGTTATAATAAATACATACCTACTTGTTTATTTTAAACTGCAGCAAACTGTTACTACAGTTTATACCCCACAAAGAACACTACAGTGCTCAGGTTTTAGTTTAACAAGGGAAATGTTTTTAACTGCAGCTTTAAATTGTAGTTTTAAACTGCAGTTTAAATCAGTATCATACTAATTGCTACAATGTAGCAAAGAGTTGATACAGTTTAATAGTTTTAGGGGAAATAGCTGATAATGTTACTCCCGTTTATTAAGTGCTTGGGGGATAGCATTTTGAGAGATGTGTCAATTTTAAGTGATATGTGTCGAAGGGGAGGTGGACTAAGACAAAGAGAGTGTGAGTACAAAATGGAATTTATTTGCTACACCTCTGTTGCCATGTGTGAAAGATGCAGAACATTTAACGTGGTCATGCTTGGTTCTATGCTAACAGTATGCAGAAGGGATGTGTCTATTTTAATTTGTAAAGATGTTCAGGACAAAATTCAAAGGGGTGCCTATTATATCAATGAATGTGCTCGTAATTTTTTTTTTGAGAGAGCGTCTATGATGGAACAGAGGTAGGTGATAATGTAGAATGGGAATCCTTCTTACAAGTTATTAAACTTCAGCAATGGGAGGAAATGGACTTAATGCTTCTAAACCATCCTTTCAGTGTCGACCAAATTATAAGTGCATAAATGACCTACTTAGTGGCAAAGTGCCTAGTCAAGATGTTTTGCCTGCCAAATTTTACAAAAAAAATCAAGAAAATCCTGGCAAAGTCCCTGTTACGTTTTAACCAACTTAATAACAAGAGAAAGAAATGACACAATATTAACATGAGCACAAACTGAAAACTCCCGATTAACATAAAAAGAAAAGAAAACAATAATATAAGCATTTTCGTTCTTTTAATATACAGAACTTCTTCAGAAAACAATACACAAACACAATGCCATTTATATAGAATTCTCAAAATTATGTCATCTTGATTATCCAATTCCAATCGCTTCTTAATTTAATTCTACACAATGTAATTGTCTCTTAAAGCACCAGTGCCTCTATACACATACAAAATATAACACATTAAACACTTTTATATTTTAAAAGACGTTTGATTGAAATGCATTCAGTAATGCCTGGGGCTATATCAGCCCTTAAAAAATTGCAATTTAAGTTTAATAAACTCCAAAAAAAGAATTAAATTGCCCCATAAATTTCTTCCTATCTCCCCTTTCCATAACTAGGAGCTGAAATTTCCTAAAGTCCTTGCAGTTTTGAGCATGCCTAGCCAAAGCATTAGCCCTGTCCTTTTTTTGATGGCTAAATTGTGTTCCTTGATTCTCTCTGTTAACCTTCTTATAGTTTTGCCAGTATAAAAACTGTCACAATTTGAACAGCTAGCCAGATAAACCACTCCATCATTTTGACAATTAAATCTATCTTGAGCTGTCCAAATATAACTGAAATGTTTAAAATGAAAACTTTTAACAGGTAACATAAACCTACAACAGGAACAATTTTGACAGCTGTTCATACCACAGACTTTGGAAATCCCACTGTTATGGGCAGCAAGAGAAGGTCTTTCCAAAATCTATTTTAAATTTTTAACTTCCTTAGGTTCATAGGTTCATAGGTTTCATATAGGGCTGTGTCTGCCCAAGGCATTTATATAGCCTTATTTTGCTGTGCCTCTGTCAAGCAGTGACACTGAGATAATTCATTTGTGGTTTGAAACTGGGTACTATCACTACTGTGTTTCAAGTATATATGCGATCTCCCATCCATTGGTCAGATTTTCTTTGAAAAAAGCCAAGGTGTGCTGCTCTGCACATGTGTGGATTTATTTTGTTCACAGCATAGGGTCTCTGTCTGGGTGAATAGGTGAAGCATGTTCATCAATTTGGGTTGACATATTTTTGAGACCCTTTATCCTTTTGGTGAGGAACTTTGGGGGCCTCCAGTTGCTGCAGGTGAGTTCCATTAAGATCCGAGTTCATTTGTTGTAGAGCTTGTTTAAAAATAAAATAATCAGGATGACATAATTTTAAGAATTCTATATAAATGGCATTGTGTTTGTGTATTGTATTCTGAAGAAGTTCCATATATTAAAAGAACAAAAGCACATTTTTTTCTTTTATGTTAACTGGGCGTTTTCAGTTTGTGCTCATGTTAATATTGTCCCTGTTAAGTTTTATCAGACATCTGAAGTCATTGGCCATTTCCCTTTATATCTATAGTAGCCACAGTTGTCTTTTTACCAAAAAGTAATAAATATGTTCTTTCCCTACAGGACTTTTGACAAGTAGCTTTACTTCAGATGGAAACTAGAACGTATGCTAAATTTTTTTTTTCTAAATGTATATGAAAAGTACTTTGCCCACCTTGTACATCAAATACAACAAGGGTTAACTGAAAAGAGGCACGGTTGTCCTCACTTGATTTGAATATGGTTAAACTTGCTGCAGTTGAATAGAACAAAATTTAGTTGAATTTCATGAGGTGGCTCTTTTTGTAGCTTTATAAAAGCCATTCAACCCTTTAGAATGAGATTCAGTTTTAATTCTCTTATACCCCCAAGAATACATGACTTTAAGATGGAATTTTTATGTAGATGTCAATTTCTAGGCAATAAACCCTTAGCATGAGCTTTGACTATACAGTTTTTTAAGACAGAACCAGCTGCAATGGAGCACCCAGATGAACCCTTTTGAAAGCACATCTTCAGCTTGGTTTGGATTATGTTGACATATCAAATTCCTCCAGATTTATTTCATAAGTATTATACCTCTTTGTGAAATGTATTGATATATTTTATCAATGAAACAGTACAAGTCAATTGTATTTGTGTTAAATAAGATGTACACAGAACAGTGTCATCATTACCAATCCTGTTTTCCCATTTTCTCTATATGGATTCAGGTGTTGCAACACCTGTTGCCATCTCTCTTAATTCAGTACTACTAACCATCTTTATTTGACAGTCATTCTTGACTGTCACAGATCTTCTATCATGCAATTATCCATCTCTTTCCTGGACATCCTTGTTTCCTCTTACCTTCTTCCTGTTTCCCTCAAATCTTCACCAGATCCATTTTCTGTTTTCTTGTACCTGTTACCAAGTCACTTCAATTTGTTCTTTTGACCTTCTCTGCAATTGAAGCTACTAGGACTTCTGCTCTGATTTTGTCATTTCTTCTTCTCTCCCACAGTGTGCATCATATTACTCATCTCAGGTACTTCCTCTCCATCACCTTTCACTTCCTCAGCAGCTCTGCTTTCACTGCCCAGGTTTCTCTGCCATAGAAAAGTACTGTTGCACCACTGTTTTGTACATTTTACTTTTCACCTTCTTTGGCATTCTTCTGTCACACACTACCTCTGACACTCTGTGCTAGGTGACTCACACACTACCTCTGACACTCTGTGCCAGGTGACTTCAGTACCTCTGATTCGAGCTTTAACTACCTCATTCACACTTTCTTTCTCCTCAACCACACCTCCCTGTACTTAGGTTCATAGGTTGATAGGTGTGTACTAGGCTAATGGCCCTGGAGCCTTTACAAGCCTAGCCCATAGGATCAACCTGGCATTGTGCAACCCAGCCTTAATTCCCAGAGCCTCTGTCGCGTAAAGCCACTGGAGTGATCTGCAGGGTGAATTTTCTATTTCCCATGCATTCATCAAGATTTCTCTTGAAAAGGGTCAGCAAGGTGCTCTGCTTGACATGTAATGGAAGTCTGTTCCATAGCATGCACAGTCTCTGGGCTATGAACCTGTCCCTCCAGCATGTTCTGTTGATTGTGGTAATGAGGTTGAGGTCTCTGAAGCATGTGGTGTGGAGGGATTGGGATTTCTTTAGATGTAGCATTTCTAACAGAGATGGGTCAGACATGGGTTTGAAAGTCAAGCAGAGATCGCCCCTAAGTAGCCAATATGAGACGGAGAATAGTTGGAGTTTTTTGAGTCTATCCATATAGGACAACTGTTTAAGGCCCATGATCATCTTTGTGAGGTAATTTTGCAGCCTCTCCAGTTGTTGCAGGTGTCTAGTGTGGTACATGCCAAATGGGGCACTGTACTCGATGATTAGCCTAATGAGGGAAAGTAGAGGGAGACAATGACCTCTTTTTTCCTGGATGCAAAACCCTTAGTAATGCAATGTGCCACATAGAAGACTTTCTGACCACAGTTGCAATTTGGTGGTCAAAAGAGAGGTTGCTGTCAACCTGTGTTCCCAGATCTCTTATACCGCCATCTGTATTCAGTGGACTACCATCGATGTGGTAATTCATGGGAACCAAGTTTTTTCCAAATTTGGCATTGAGCTTAAGGCCATGGTTCTGGTACCAGTCAATGGTCTCAGTGAGGCCTTTCTGCAGGATGTCAGCATCACTTGGGGAGTTAATAAAAGCTCCCAACTTTCAATCGTCTGTGAACTTTGTCAGCCAGAGTCCTTTTTGTGTTGGCCTGGACTTCAGAAAAGATGATAGCAAACAGGAGAGGACTGGTCAGAGTCTGACTTGGAGTCAGCTACTTTCACATTGTGTGTTCTATTTGTGAGTCTAGGGTAGATGCCTAGTAAGTTTTTCTATGATTCCAGAGCGGAGAATGATATCAAAGTCCTTGGCCAGATCAAGGTAGGCTGGATGAACCACCTTGCCTTCATCTGGTGACTGACTCAAAGAAGTCAACCAGGTTGAGCAGGTATGATCTACCCTTCACAAAACCAAACTGTATGGGATATATAGTTTGGAAATTCCCTATATCCTTGTTTAGTAGGTCCACAATGATGCATTCCATAGCTTTGCATATCAGACTCATCAGGCTAATGGGGTGATAGTTCCCAGGGTCTGTAGTCACTCCTCCTTTGTGGAGAGGGATGACTGTAGCAGTGTGCCATTTGGTAGGGAGAAAGCCTGAGGTGAGGCTGTAACTGAACAGGGCACACAGGTGTGGTGCCAGTTCACTCTGTAGTTCATGCAGAACACAGCCAGTGATATTGCAGGTCCCATAGAAACTGTTTTCTTGGGACAGTGCTGTTTTAACCTGTGCAGCAGTAATACTGGGTGCCTGCCAATCTACTGATTTTGTGATTGGTCTTTTGGGGAAGGAGAGAGGAGTAAAGTTGGTATTGTTACTTGAGGGGGGCAATACAAGAGAGTGAGTTTAGATTTTTGACAGTAAATTACCCGGTCACACCCATTGTGTTTGGTATCCCTAAGATCCATAAGAACACAAATGACCCCCCATTTAGACCAATTGTTGCCACAAGGGGCTCTAAAACTGAGCCTCTTGTGGCATATGTGGACAAGAACACACAAGGGGTGTTGACCGGGACTAGCCATATATTGAAAGACTCGTGGCATTGTTTGCAATGCCTAAGTAGTTTGGATAAGGATGACATGAATTGGACATTCCTCACAATAGATGTGGTAAACCTCTTTTCATCAATTCCACACAATGAAGGGGTGGAATATTTTAGAGAAAGCCTTTTGAAGCGTAAGCAGGTGAATGGGGTGAATCTAAATATTATGGTTGCCTTTATGGAGCTGATCCTGAAGAACAACTATTTGAGTTTTGAAGATTAAATTTTTCATCAGATTTCAGGGGTGGTGATGGGTGCCAAGTGTGCACCCATTTATGCTAATTTGGTACTTCTTCATTGGGAGGAGACCTTCCTCTTCCAATCATCCTTTTATGAATGGATTGTACTTTACAACCGGTTTTTGGATGACATATTAGTGTTATGGAGAGGGGGTGAGGAGGAGGCAAGAAATTTTGTTGAATATCTCAACTCCACGACTTCATTTCTCTCCTTTACATTCAAATGGAACAGTGAAATGATTGATTTTTTTAGACTTGAAACTTACTAAGACATTGGAAGGGCTAGAAAGCAACATTCATAGGAAGGAAACCTATAGCAATTCACTTTTGCATTTTTCAAGTTGCCACCCCCTTTTCCAACATAAGAGTGTGGTTAAGGGACAGATGGTTTGGTTATCTCATTTGGTTAGTAACAACATTACCTATCAGGAGGAGATGTACAATCTGATAGGAATGTTTTGAGCCTGGTTATATCCCTTGAAACTCTTGATAGCAGTTAGAAATGAGGTGATGGGCAAAAGGGACACATCATTTACACCCATTTTGAATGGGATGGGTGGAACCTTTGGCAAACGAACTGGGACCTCTGACTCTAGAGCACTTATTTTGAAGTACAATCATCAGACATCACAGGTTATAGAGATCATTAGGAGAGCATGGGACTTGTCCTTTGATACTGAAATAAAAAGTGAGTTAGGTCAGATGCCACGTGTAGTATTTTCTAGAGGGAGAAATATTAAAAACCTATTGGAAGAGCATAAGGCAGGACATACATGCTTGTGTATGTATAAATGCGGGGCATGTAGATTCTGCAAATTCATTAATGATGGACCCTATGTTACAGTTTGGGGGTACAATAGGACAATCCCCTGCCAAGGTGGATGTTGTTGCAATTCCAAAATGGTGGTCTATTTGGCAACATGCACAACATGCTCAGGCTTTTATGTAGGAAAAAATACTCGTAAGTTGAGAGAAAGGATTGCAGAACATCTAAGGGCTATCAAAAATAAAGACACTCACAATGCCTTGTATGTACACTCCATTAAATGTATTAATTTTAAAAAGTTATTCTTCTTTGTGATTGATCGGGTATTAGAGAGTGAAAGAGGGGGTGACGATAATGTAAAAATTGAGTCCCTAGAATACAAATGGCAAGTTATTTTTAATGCTACATCTTTTCTGAGGCTCAATGACCATATCTCAATTATGCCAATGCTTAAACAGAGAGCTATGGCTATTTGATTTTATATAAACATTGTTTACATGAATTGTTTGGGGTATTTATTTCAAGTAGGTATTGTATATATATTTTGACAACATTATATAAACAATGTTTAGTTATAAGATGAATGTAGTGGGTTGGCCCTACAAGGTGCATCAATTTGATTGATTTACTTTATTTTATTTATATATTAGCTTCAGGTAATATATTTTTATATATATTTTTACATTTGGAATGTATTGGCTTAATTAGCATATTTAATTAATTAAGGTGTATGATAGATGCATTTGAATGTGAAATTATTTAGAAGTGTTTGTGATGTAATGCTCCTTTTACTCTGAAGAAGCCACTGATTTATATATGGTGAAAGCGCTTAGTATTTTGGAGCTTGTTGTGAGCTTTGTTAATAAACAGCAGTCGGTGCAGTCCATATTCTTTTTGGTTTTTACAAGTTTATACCCTTTTGGGTTGTGCGGTTTATATTGGCAATATCTGTTGGCTCAGTATAGGAGGTACCATTGTGCAGTAGCTCAGAACAAATCTGGGTATTGCCGGGGAAATTCTTTATATAACTATATTAGGCCTTGTGGTTGTCTTTACTATCTGCTGCAATTCTGTTTTCATAGATAGCTTTAGAAGATTTGATGAGGGATCTCAACTTTTTGTTGAGGCTGATAAGGGAGTTTTTCCAGTCTTGGGGTTTCACCTTAGTCCGTATCAGTTTCTTCCTTCTGTTGTAGAGTTTGCTTATGGCAGGCACCAACAGATTGGCTTCCTTTTTTAGAGGAGAGCATCTTGGTTCTATTGGGTATGACGAGATCCATGCATTTGTGAACGTGTTTGTACAGTGCATTGGTGTATATTTCAGTCATGCAACTATTCTCCATTTGCATAGGTGCCGTGAAGTTAGCCACCTCTGTTTTTAGGAGCCTAAAGTTAGCTTTGGAGAAGTTTTTCATGGTGGTTACCTTTGTGGGGGATGGGGTTGGAGGGAGGGATGTGGCTTTCCAAAGTGATTAGTTTGTGGTCAGATCTAACCAGGGAGGAGTTGACTATTGGTGTAGAGCAACAGTCGCCCATGTTAGTAATGACCAGGTCAAGGATGTTGCTACCTCTAATGGGGGTAAGAACGAGCTAGTCCAGGGCATTGGAAATGATAAATTCCAGGAAACGTTGGGCAAGTGTATTGGTACATGAGTAGTTTTCACAGTTAATGGAGGGTTAGCTGAAGGTGCCCAGTATGAGAGTGTTAGGTTGGACCCTAATTTTCTCCAGAGTGCTTAGGAATGGGGAGTGTGAGTCTTGGGACATGGTTGGGGATCTACAGCAGGCTACGACCTGAATCGCTGCCTTACCCAATAGAATCGCTGCCTTATCCAATGAACTTGAAGCTGTTAACCTGTTCCACTATTTTCCCTTATTCCATTATTTTCCTTTATGTTTCAGTTTTCAGCATCTTCTTACTCCGTTTGCTGCCATGACCACTTTCTGTTTTGTATTCACTTTTGTCTTGCATGCCTTAGTTTTGCATTCTAAACCCTGGTATTTGCTGCAGTTTCTGTTCAGAGTCTGCTTGTAATGCCATATCATCTGCATACAGCAGCTTTGGTGATCTGTTCCCTCTGACCTGTCTGCTAATGTAGTCCATCATCATTATGAACAGCAGTGGGCTCAGAGTTGAACTATGATGCACAGTCACTCCCACTGGGAACCCCTCTGTGAGTCTGAACACTGTCTGTACTTGTGTTATTGGGTCCTTGTACATAGCCTGCATGAATTCTATGAATGTTTCCAGAACTTTGAAAAATCACAGGACTGCCCAAATCATTTTTTGGGACCATGTAATATGCTAGACATAGAACAATCTACTGTATTACAAATGTTGCCCATGTTGCTCAAAACTTAAATAGTACATGGGTATCCATTTTAGTTATAGTCCTTCATTGTTAGTGGATATGAATATATGCTCATTGCATAGACATTAAGATGTGTCTGTAAAATATAAAATTTTAAAATGTCTCTGTTTCTGTAAATATCTGTCACTCTGTCTAGCTATGTATCTATCTAGCTATTGATCTATTTTTTCTAGGTATCTGCCTAAGCTGCACAGCTCCACTTACGTAGGCAAACTACAGAAATAATCTCTTTTTTCTCTGTGGTTCTCATCCTTCCTGAATGGCTTGAAGGAAGTTATTAGTGTTAGTTAAGGGGTCGCATATAACTTCCTGACTTTCTCACATACACAAAGGCTATTTTATTAACCACTGCTTGGTAAGCATAATCCTTAACAAGACCTATGTGGGTCCTCCCTGAGCTAGAATTTAATTTCCATGTGCAAAACTTCAGCTGTCTAAGGGATAAGAATACCACATGGGATCTAGGGCAAAGTACAGCTACAGTAAAACACTTTGGTTCTGTTCTAACCATTATGGACATATAAGACAGAATGTGACATTCCCCATTATGGACTATTTACCAGATACCACTTCCAGGCTGAGTCTGAAAAGGGTCTATGGAGATCTGTGTTCTATCCCAGAAAACAAATACAAATAAATAAAAAAATAATAACAAGGTCTGCAACTTTAAAATGATCTTTAAAGCACACAAAAATAGGTTTTCATGAGCTGGCACTAAATCAACGTTAAGGTGTATCACTTAATACTAAAGGGCTACTCTGTAATGTCATCGCTGATAGCTGCAGCTTGGTGTAACACTATGTTCTTCCACATCGCTGAGCCAGTTTATGGGCAGTAATCTGAAGATGTTATAATACTGAAGATATTTTATGATATCTGGGGTGATACAGCACATGGGAGAGTATCAGAGAGCTCCTCACAACACTGATACACAATCTAGAAATAATGGTGATTGTTAGCGTACTGCTTTGTAGGCCCAGTCTGTGCTGAGTGACATACCTGTACTAGATAACTGCAGATCATCTATTATGTTTTGGACTAGAGAAATGTTAAAATGTTATTAGAGTACTTTTTTGCAGTTTAGTTTTTATTTATCCATGTACTTGTTTATTTTATTTTTCTAACTGATACATAATTGTAATATGCAAATAGTTTACTGAATGTGTATTATATCAAAATTAGTCACTTGCATATAGTTTGTTTTATTTTATTTTATTTACAGTTTATTTACCAGGTAAGTGAATTGGCCTAATCACCCTTTTCGAAGACAGCTCAGGTATAAAGCAGTTCAACAGTAAAAATGAGAAATACAAATAAGTACGGAAGTTAATGTAGATTGCAAAAACAAATACTAAGATTAAATTTCAGTAAAGTATATCTACATAAAATATCTGAGAAATGAATATAACTAGATAAAATAAATGAAGTGAGATTTATGCTTTACAGTCTTTGATTAGTCTTCAGAGACATACATGATTTACTTGGACTTGAAATTGATAGGGTTAGAAAATCAGAAGATTTTGATTTAAAAAAATGCCTAAACATGACCACTTTCTGTAAGAAATGTAATTTTGCACAGCAGTAGCTGTTGCTTAAAGATTGTGGATTCTGTTCTATGTGAAGAAATGCTATGCTTGAAGTGAAACTAATCTTGAAAGTGACTGAGAATCAGGCAGGCATGTTTTATAACGCATTTCTTAGAAGTTACAACCTCTGTTATTAAACAATCTTTTTACAAAGTGAAAAAGCTAGGATGACTCCAGATTTTAGAGAGTAAAAGCTAAACCTATAGACCAAGTTGGAAGGACGGGTATCACGGATGTGAAACGAGGGATTTTTTTTAAAATGTCACATTCCCTTTTTAGCAATTAAAATAGAATTAATCAGAAATATGAGCCAATGTTACTTGGTGATGTTAATGGAGAAATTTCCTAAGCAAGTGTTAATTCTATACATTAAAGCTAAAAGCATTATGTTTCATTTTGCCTTAAGTAAATTTAAGTTCCCAGAAATGTCAAAACTGAATAGCATGGTTGGAACATTGGCATGCATTCATGTTAACATGAAATAAAACATTTGGATGTCTAGCAATCATTTTTTTTAGGATTCATCAACATTGTTTTATTTTGCTCAGTATGTAACATATTCAACAAAATATTCTTACGTTGTGTTTTAAATCAGGGAACTATTTCTAATGTTAAAATCCAGACTATAAAACTTAGCAGTTAATACAAATAAGTCATGATGCACTTGTTAAACATGATATGCTTTACACAGCACAGAAACAAACTAAGAAATGAAATAATGGCCAGAGAAATTGAAACAAAATTAGAAAAAGCTCCTAACTGGATAACCTCAGGCCCATATGCAGTTGTTAACTTCTGCTTAAAAAGCATTAACATCTTTACAAGAAGATTTAGTCCCGAGTAAGAACTGCTTATATGAGCATCCCGAACAGACATCAATCTGGTTAACAACAGGAAAAATGATACTCCTCCTGAGTGAACCTGCAAGCTATTTTAAAAACTATAGACTGATTACTTGTCTTCCGATGATGTATAAACTATATAATGGAATTGATGCTGACAGAGTTTATAGTCATTCAGAAGAAAACTCATTCATGCAATAGAACAGAACAGTAACAAAAGAAGTCATATTAAACAAAGGAGCATTTGTTGTTAAAGTCATAATAGAGAACTGTAAAAAGGGGAAGAAACTAAGTATGGCATGGATGGAAAAATCATTTGACAGCAGGTGATGTTCATGGATAAAGGAGTGCTTGCAAATGTATAAAATTCACCCAACATTGATCAATTACATTACAGTGAGCATAAAACAGTGGCAAACTACTTTACAGCTAAGCCATGATAAAGGACAAATTATTTTCACAGGGATAAATTTCAAAGGGGGGTATTCCAGGGTGACCTTTTGTCACTGCTGCTCTTTTGTTTCGCCCTTGAACTATTAAGCTCTCTACTAAGTCATGGTTACAGTTTGGCTCCCAGAAAACAACAAAGTGTAAAGGCTTATCTTCTTTTTGTGGATGATTTAAAACTGTATATTTCATCAGATGAGGAAGTGAAATCACAATTGCAAGTGGTCAAAACTTTCTCAGATGAAATAAGAATGTCATTTTGTCTTGATAAATGTACAAAGCCAACATTTAAGGCAGGAAAGCTGCAGCACCAGGAAAATATCAATCTGGGACAGGAATCTGATATAAAGGAAGGAGTGTATAAATATTTGGCAACTAATGAAAGATCAACAATAAAACATGAATAAATGTAAACAATATTTGGTAAGGAATATTTCAGAAAATTAATATTAATACTGAAAACAGCCCTGACATCAGGGAACAAAGTCCAATCTTAAACCAGTTTGCTCTTCCTGTTCTAACTTACAGTTTTGGGGAGATTGACTGGTCCCAAAAGATATTGGATATGTTAGACAGAAAAACAAGAAAAATGCTTCATGCTTATCAAATGATATATAAAAATCAATCTATACCAAGATTATATATTCCTTGTTCTGCAGGAGGTATGGGCTTCCTCTAAATTGATTACATGTATGCATAGATATCTGCTGATCACACAAGATCCAAACGTAGTGAAAGTTTTAAAACACGAGGAGAACAAATTTAAGATGATTTCCCTGCTTAGTTTAGCAGCAGCATATTGGTGTCAAGTGGGAATGGAAATCAAACCAGAATTAGAGAAAAATCAGGCAACAACTGAATGTGCCAAAATAAATAAAAGAAAGAATATAAGGAGAACGATCAGATGAGAAGCCATGAAATGTGGAAACGGCATAAATATTGTTGCAAGTACAGAAAGCTCCTGCGGCACGTTTATGTCAATCAGGATCTGACACAGGAATGGTAAAGCAGAGGTGAATTTAAGCCAAAGAGTGAAAGGTTAATATAGGCAGCATAGGACAGTGGACTATATACACATTGGTTTACAAAGTCTACTTAAGAAGTGGGAGAAACAGACAAATGCAGGTTTTGTAAAATAGAACTGCAAACAGTCTTGCATCTTGTTGGAGGGTATAACACACTAATGGCAGAAGGGCCTTTGTACTGAAAGGCATAATAATGTGAGAAGACTGTTATACTGGAGATTTTGCAAACATTACAATATTGAAGTAGCTGAGAAGCATTGGAAACGGGTCTATGTTTAACAATCAGATGGAACATTCGTTAAACGGCCATTCATTGTACATAGACAACTGAAAGCTCCTTACATTGAAAGGCCAAATGACTGTAAATAATTTCAACAAAGGATCATAGCTGGCCAACATAAAGGAAACGGAATGTAGTATGTAAGTATGTACTTATTGGTAATGTAGGGATAAGGAAACCTGCCCTTTCCCCACTGTAGTGCATTCTCAGAGTTGGCAGGGTGGTGTGGGGGCACAGCCCCCACCACATAAGGAGTGTCTGGTGTTCACCGAATCTTCCTCTTGTGGGGGGGCTGCACCCCCACCCCCCACTAATTATATATACCAACTCTGAGATTGCACTACAGTGAGGATAAGGCAGGTTTCCTTATCCCTTCATTACCGATAGGTACGTCCTATGTTCTGTTTCCTTTATGTTGGACAACTATAATCGTTTGATGAACTTATTTATGATCATTTGGCCTTTTGATGAAACGAAATTTTGATGATCTCTGTATGATGAACAGCTGTTCGATGAATGTTCCATTCGATCGTTAAACATAGACCTATTGGAAACATGAGACACAAAGCATTATAGGTAATGATGAAGTTTATATCACATGGGATCTCCCATTACCAATAGTTCAAAAATAGATGCAAGATAACTAGATATATATATATATAGATATATATATATAGTCCATGAAAAGAAGACAAAAGCAGCATTAATCATTGAAATTGCTACACCCAGTGATTAGAGTGTCGTATGTATAGTGAGACACAAAATCAGAAAATACCAGGATTTGCAGGCAGAAATGAGGGCAATGTGGAAGAAAGATACCCAGACAATTCCAATAGTAGTTTTAGGTCTCAATAAAAAGAATTTAGATATGCTACTAATACATGCAACTCCATATGGATTGCAGAAAAAGTCAGTTCTGGGCACATTGCTGGTGCTGAAGAGCATTTTTGGCTAACATCAAAGAGTGAAACAATATTAATTTCATGAACTTTAATCATATTTTGACCTAGGACTGGGGACCATTACCATCATGGTATTAGAAACCCTAATCACTTGGAGAAATAAAAGCTTAAGAGAAACACTACCAGTTAAAGCAGGTAGGCAGCCACCTAGCCAACAGCATGTTCTGAGGTCCAAAGCTGTAAAGAAACATATTTTTTTTTTTTACAAAAAGAAGTGTTATTCATTTACAGATATTTCATATATTATATGGAACGATACAATATAATAATTCTTCTTCTTCTTTCGGCTTTTCCCGGTTAGGGGTCGCCACAGCGGATCACATGTCCGCTCATGATTGGCAGTAGTGTTTTACAGTGTCGAGTTGCCAGCCCGGCACCCAACCATCCACAGAAGGCACACACACACACTCACACCTAGGGCCAATTTAGAGTGTCCAATCTACCTGCAGCATGTCTTTGGGATGTGGGAGAAAACCGGAGCACCCGGAGAAATCCCACGCGACCACAGGGAGGACATGCAGACTCCGCACAGAAGGCACCCCAGCCGAGGATCAAACCGGAGAACCTCTTGCTGTGAGGCGGCAATGCTAACCACTGCACCACCATGGCCACCTATACAATATAATAATTGACAATGTATATTTAATAAATAAGCATTATAGTTTTGACAGTGTATGCATTAGTTTTAATTATACCTTTTATGTATTTTTCAAGAAAAAAATCATAGTGTGTAAAGCAACTCTATACAGAAATGAATCTGAATTTAAGTTAGTACCTTCTATAAATGCTAGCACTATTGAGTGGTCATTCTGTATCTTTTATGAATAAAGTAACTGGATTTTGAAATTAATGATCTGCACATGTGATATTTTAGATGCAATATTTGTTGCATTGTTGCAAGTGGGTCAATTTACCTAAAAAGAGCAAAATTAAGATAAAATATTTTTTTTTACTGCAAGTGGTTGCATAATTGTTTTTTCTACACTCTGCCTTTACTGACTTACTGGCTGTGAGATTTCTAAGTACCTTATGTCCACTGAATTAAGTGTCCTGCATATTGTACAACACGGAATGGGACTTTGCTGGCATATACCTATAAGTGGAATGAAAAAACAAGGCAGATTTGTCCAATGACTTGAAAGTAAGTCAAGCTTTAACTCTCTACAAAATTCAAAACTGAAGAGCAAATCTCTATGCAATAACAATGGTTATTATTGAAATCTATATGCACTGTAGGATCTACATCGAGTCTGCATTATAACACCGAAACATAATATTGAACACCAAATGAGCGACACATATTCATCGAAACGCCTTTAAGCAATTTGATGAATACTTTACAAGGCAAAGGTGTAGTTGGCCAACTACACAGTGTTGCCCTTTTCTCCACTGTAGTGCAATCTCAGAGTTGGTATATTTAGTTAGGGGTGTGTGGGGGGCAGAGCCCCCCATGTTATGTTTGTAAGTGTGTGTGTGTGTGTGTGTGTGTGTGTGTGTGTGTGTGTGTGTGTGTGTTTGTGTGTGTGTGTGTTTTTGAGCAAATGAATTCCTTCCTAGGGAAAGAATTTGCTGTTTTGACCGTTGGCACTTTAGTGCAATCGGTCTTTACGTGTCGACGAAGAGACATTCGCTTAAATGCCTCTTCGGTGTTATAATATAGACTCCTACATCCACATGCTTATCTTTTATAAACATAAGCAATAAATAAATTATTTATTCCAAGGGCAAGTTCATGCAGGTAGAGTCAGCTTTATTTGGAGGATCAATTCAGTTACATTGTGTACAGCAACCCTTAAAAAGCCAACTGATGAATCCAACGGCTACATTTTGCCTTGGCATCAGCTATATAAATTGTACCAAATCCTTATTTTTTTTTCCAAATACAATTCAAAATTCCTAAGGAGAATGCAAAACTGTTTAATGGGATAATGAGTAAAAGCTACATAATTTAGCTTATATGTAATTCATGACCTTTACTTCCTGGGCTTTGCTTCCTGATACATTGCTAGCTAATGGTGATCAAATACTCTGAGCTAGTCGGGGTGTAACACTGGTTTCTGTGGGTAGAATTTCTATATGTGCATTGACAATAATCACAAAAGGGTGCTTGGCCATTGCATTTTGTGAAAGAAATTCCAGACTGCCAGTGTTGATTTTAGACAAATCTTATGCCTGATCATTTTGTGGCCATAAGGCCAGCTGCAAAGAATACGGGCATGTGTTAATAACACCATGTCACCTCATTTTACATAAAAGAGTGGTATGAACTTCCATTATTAATTAATTTTTGAAATAAGCATGTTATCTTTAATATACTACTTTGTTTCTTGCATGTAAGGTACTAAATGCAATGTATTATTAACATTTTTACTCATGTAGCAATGTTTCTGCTGCAGTATTTTCTTTTGTGGGATGTTAATGAAAATCAATTTAAAATTTTACAAATACGTAAGTAGATATGTTCATATATCGAAATGTTTTCATAGCAATAGCCCAATATCTGTCACAGATTTAAAGAAAATATAAAGTTAGATAAGCCAATTTTTTTACTAATAAATATATTATAGTCATTGCTACATGAACAGACTATAAAATAATATAGCATTAGCATGAATATTTAATGTGAAAAATGAATAAATATGGTTAGTAAGCTATGTATGTCTATTTATAGTACATGGGACCCTCTGGGAGAATTGATAGACTATGAGAGAATCTATTAGATGAAATGTCACATGCTGCCACAATCTCAATACTTTGGTTAAAATCACAGCTATTTTCTTCACCTCCCCAATTGTCATGCTAGGACATTAAAATGATCTTGTCTGGTTATAGCATGTCTCACATCTGTTGCAGTAAGTACCAGGCCTTTTATCTGTTAAGATTCTAGAATGAGTAATGTTCCATGCTTTGTGTTGCTTCTTCACAACTGATTCTGTCCTTTGTAAACTTGTTCATTGCCTTTTCTTCTGGTATAATATCATTTCATTTTTGTCTTTCTTTTTTTGGTCCAGGCCATCTCTGACCATCATGCCTACTCCTCTGGCCACAGTACTGACCCACTTGGTGTTTTGAAGGGCAAGGGTCCAGTGTACTCAGAATGGTGCTGTCATGCTGAAGACAATTTTTGTTTCTTAAGCAGTGATTCTCCACCCATAACTGTGAGCATTTAGAGAACTGGCATACAGTGAGACTTTGTGATGTATGCCATGCGTCTGCATGATATAATCAATTGGCCCTGGCCCCCTTGCAGACAAGCTCCTCCATGTGATTCCTGGTCTCCATTAGACTGTATACCTATGAGTACACACCATTCCCTCTTGGAGAGTAGAGCAGGTGTAAGCCTCATCATTCATCCCTTCCCCAATGCCATCTCCAGCAGGTGCTCATCAGTCTTGGATTGTAGGGATCCTACTTAGGGCCACACTGCTCAACCTACAGACATTGCAAATGTATTTATTTATTTATTTTATTTATCATTTGTTAACCAGATTAAGCCCACTATGCTAAAAGCCTCTTTTCAGGGGAAACCCAGGTGGTATATATACTACTATGGGCATCAGGGAACTTCCCCTATGCTTGGTAGTCAGGGGAAGGTTTTGTTTATTGCACATCATGACTTCCTGTTTCCTGTCATCGCACAGAAGCAGCCAGGAGAAATAGGGAGAAAACATGGCTGATTCAGCTTTTGTTGAAACTGGAATGAAAGTTGCTGAAAATGTATTTGAAATGGTAGGATCATGACCAGAAGTTTTGTTTTCTAATGATGTGGGTGCAGAAATAACAGTGACATTGAAAGGATTCAGAAGAAAACTTTCAGAGGAGATTGTTTGAAGGACAGATAGCTACCTCTGAAAAATCCACAAATCGGGGGATTGTGAGAAGATTATTTCGAAGAAATGGTAAACCAAAGTGAGCGAGAAAATAGAGCAGCAATTTCATGGAGTGACATCATGGAAAAAATAGAAGAAAAAGGAGAAGATACTGTGGCAGAAAAAGTTCCACTGACAAAACTTATGCACAAACTGTTGAAGAAGGAATAAAGAAGAAATAAAAGAAACAAAATAACAGTACATGTGAGCAATAAAAAAGAAGAAAGTTTTGACAGGTATGAATTTTGGAGCTCTGTCATAGCACCTCTGGTTGTCAACGGAAAAAGGTAAGAGCATTTATTTTAATTAATAAGCAGACTTTTTGTGACTTGATATTTGAAACTGGGCAGGCCATGGAATTGTTTTTGGGTGCATATGAACAAAAGAAAAATATTTATCCATAGTCAGAATATGTGGTGCAAGCTGGCAGACAAACAAAAAAAGAAGAATGATCCAGTTTAGAAATGAAGTTAAAGCAAAGGAACTGAAAGAACATATGTTAACTATATGTAAAGAAGTAAAGGAAACTACACAAATATATGATGAAAGAGGACTATGGACTGCAGGACGGGGATATGGAGTAATACTGAAAATGGAAAATGATAATGTTATGCATATACCTAGTATTATTAAAATTCATAGTAATATGGGTTTTGTGAAATACAGGGGTCAACCAAAGACTTGTTATTTTTGTGGAAAAATGATCATATAACCAATGAATGTGATAAAAAGATGTTATTTATGTGGTAAAACAGGGCATAATGAAAAATTATGATTTAAAGTGAAAAAATGTGGCAGTACTGTTCATTCATGGCTAGAATGTGAAATAAATATGCAAGGAAATGAAAATGAAGATATACAGGAGAAAGAGATAGAAGAATGTGTTATACAAGAAAATATACAAAAATATGTGACTGATAAAGAGGTTGTACATGAAGTTGAAGAAAGTAAAGAAAAAGAAACAGGGGAGACAAGTGAGGAAGAAGCTGACTGGTATACAGTAAGAAATAAAAATAATTTAATAGGGAGAAGAGTTAAAGAAAGGAAAATAAAATTCAAAAATATAATGCTTAGAGAAAATAAGAAAGGAAAGGGATACAAATTTTATTATACTAACTGTTCTTAAAAGCTAAAAACTTTAAATGTGAACTGTATGAAAAATCTTAAGAGGAGAATATATATAGTACAATGGTGTGCTGCAGTAGATAAATATATTATGGTTTTAGAAGATATCAAATTATTAACAGAGGAAGAAAGAACACAAGCTGAAAAACTTTGGAATGGTGTGATAATTTGGAACTGAAGGAAAGAAATGTGCTCAGGCATATGTATATTATGTCAAGAAAGCATTAAAATATTAGATGTAACCATAGTGAAACTAGGATGAATTACGGTACTAGACTTAAGATGGAAAAATATGTGTATAGAATTATAGTTTTATATGCATATGCAATGAAAAAAGGGAGAGAAATGATGTTTAAAAATATTCTTGAATATGTTTTTGTAATTATTGACATTATAATGGTGGGTGATTTTAATTGTAATTTAAGAAAAAATAAGAGCAATTGTGATGTTAAAATGGTTAAAGAAATTATGAGAAGTGGAAAGTTAAGTGCATGTGAGAATAACCATAGGATCTACAAAAGAAATGAAATTAGACAGAAATTATTTTTTTAATATCTGATAGTTTAAAAGTTAAAGAAAAAGGAATTAAGTATGCTGGATTTTCGGATCATGTGGCTATATGGGTTAAAGTACAGGAAAATGAAGGACATATAAGAATAGTTAAAGGAATTAAGGCAATGAAAAGGAATTAAATTTAAAAGAGAAAAAAGAACTTATGGCATTAAGGAAAAAATTATATGAATATGAGACAGTTTTATGAGAACTGGACTGTTTAGTGGTTTAATTTTAAGAGAAATATAAAAAGAAGTGTTTTTAGAATGTATAAGAAAAAAGAAAAGAAAAAGAGCGATATAAGATATTAAGTCAAGAATCATTCAGAGATGTATTATAGAAGAAAAATAATTTTTATGAAAAAGAAATTCATAAAATGAATCAAATTAAAATTAACTTGTTATATAAATAAAATATGTTTACAAGGAAAGAAAGAAGAGGTAGCACCATATTTGAGTGAAATAATAAAAGAAGGATAAATAAGAGAATTAAAGAATAAGGAAGGTAAGCAAATAAGACAGCAAGAAGGAATATACAAAATAATTAAAGAATATGTATTGGAATTATTTGTTAAAATAGAAGAAAACACAGAAAAAAAATCTTAAAGGTGAAAATTTAAATAATGAGTATTTAGAACAAAAAATAACTTTGAAAGAACTAATGAAAGTCTAAAAGAGCATGAATTTTCAAAATTACTAGATGGAATTGAATATGGTATTTATAAAGAAATGAAGGAGTGTTATAGAAGTTATGAATGAATGGTTAGAAACTGATATTAAAGAGAAAAAGATTTGTACAGGAGTTATAAAATTTATATTTAAAAAGGAAATAAAGAGGAGATAAAAATTTCGAGACTTATAACACTGAATAATACGGTTTATAAAATTTTTATGAGAATAATAACAAAAAGGTTACAAAAATGGATAGAATATATGACCAAAATGTATTCAGAAGAAAAGGAAAGGAAGTCAGAGTTATCATGGATAATAAGAGAAATAATTGATGATATCAAATAAAAATGTAGAAGTAAAGGTTATGATAGGGGATATAAGTAAACCCAATGATAATAGTCAGTATAAATTATTATGGGGAATTGTGCAGGCATATAATGTAAGCAAAAATATTACAAGTAATAAATTCTGTTTATGAAAGGAACTATGTAAAACTAAATGTAAATGGCTGGATTGGGGAAGAAATAAAAATAGAATGTGGAATAAAGCAGGGCTGCCCAGCTAGTAGTATAATGTTCTCATTAGTTATGAATATAATAGTGAAAAAAATTAATAAAATGTCAAATAGAGGTGGATACAAAATGATGAAGGCAGTACAGTTGCCAGTAATGTATAATTATGCAGATGATATTGTACTAATTATTAAAAATAAAGTATGAATGGAAGAAGTAAGTGAAAAATAAGTATACATTTAAAAAATGGTTTAAGGATAAATAAAGGGAACACAATTTGGTTATGAAGATATGATAGGAGGTATTGAGTGTAATGAAAATATATAGACATATTAGGAATAATATTTGGAAGGAATGAATATAGAGAACAACAATGGGATAATGTACTCAAAGAAGTAAAGGATATCATATAGATTTTCATATAGAAAAAAGCACACTTGGTTGAACACCATGGTAATAGGAAAAAATTCCTTATGTTGCTAACATCTATGTGATTCCTATTAAGTATTAAAAAGAACTAATGATGATTATATTTTCTTTTATATGGGGTTCTAGACTGAATCCAGTCAGGAGAGGGATTCTATATATGAAGGAAGAGCAAGGAGGCTCAGGTTTTAATAAATCCAAAAGTACGTGCAACATCTTTAATTTTATATAGGGTATTAAAAGGAATTATGAAGGAAAAAAAACTTGATAGAAATGATACTATAATATAAATACAAAGAATCATTGGAAGGAATGGAAGTTAAAAAAGAAGTAATATGATTGTGAATAAAGAAATGAAAGAGCACCAAAAACAAAATTATGTTATGGAAAATAAAATTAAAAAAAAAAGAATATATTTGAAAAAAATTGAAAGGAATTGTATTTAAGTAATATGAAAGCATTTTGTTGCATTGATCCATGGAAAGATTTATAAATAGATAAGGAAAAAGCCATAATGATGAGATATAATAAGTATAAAAAGATTAAAGAATGTAATGATTTTGTGGAGATTGTCTACTAGAAAACTGCAGGTTAAGGCAAATATGCCATACAAGAAAAAACAAGATAGAATATCTAATAAAGGTGGAGAGTTTGAGCCTACTGATCATGTGTTTTTGAAATGTGAAAGAGATAATTTGTGGAAAGAAATATGTAGACATAATAGGGTAAAACGTTTGTTAAAATTTGAACAAATAATATCGACATAATAGAATTTGGCTATTATGGTGCATGAAAACAGGAAGAATTGAAGAAAATGGACAGAGTAATATTTTATGTTTTATGGACTATATGGAACAAGCGACTGAATGAAATCAAATACAGTGGAAAATGGATTTTGACAAAAATTCTGGAGAAAATAATGTTTTGGTTGTGAATAAAAGGAGAATGCTTAAATTGAAGTTTATAATGCATGGATATTTGTAAATAGATATAAATAATGTAAATATGTAAACAATATGTAATATTTATTATCAATAAAAAATACTGTTTTTGTTGTGATGAGGAACATTTTTGCTGCTGCACTTCCTGCTTCTGTTCCTAGTGCAGAGGCAACTAGGAAAAGCTGTGCAGTAATGGAGGAAGAAAAGAATTGTTCTTTTGGTAATAGCAGTGTGGTTCTGTCAGGACAGAAAACTGTTGCAAAGTGAGTGGATAGTAAAAATATTCAGCATCTAGCTGACTTTATGCCTCTTGATTATTCAGAAGTTGTTATAACTGAAATTCCTTCTGGAGGTTTGCCTGATGAAAAACTGGTTGCCTTATTGCACAAAGGTGATCCTAGACAAGAGTCTGAGGTTTCATAGTTGGATATGATAAAAAGGTTTTCAGAATGGATAGTGAGTTGAGCAGAAAGGAAATAAGTCCAGTGTTGGATGGACATAAATTTACAGGTGGGATGCAATCTGGGAAATCATATGCTGATGCAGTTGGAAGAACAGAAGGTACTGTAACCTTCATTAAAAAGAAAATAAAAGATTTGTTGTTTAGATAAGAAAGATGAAATAATAGATATATATTTTTTGTGGGATAATTTATTGTTACCTTTGGGTTTTGAAGCAAAAGGCATTAGATCCTTGATTCGTTTGTTGAAAGAGACATTGTGTGACTTAACATTTGAGACTAAAGACCTAATGAAAAGATTTTTGTTTAATTGTGAAAAAAGAAGGACCTTTGCCCGTGGAATGAATTTATATTTTTGGGAAATGGATTTGATTAAAAAAAGGTGTTTGTTCAATTTCATACTGATGCAATTAAGTTAAAAGATGTTACAATTTTATTTTTCCTTTATGTGTTATTCAATTTCTGATATTGTAAAAGTTAATGCTATTTTAAAATATGAAAAAGATGTGATAAAGCATTTTCAAAGAGTTATATCTAAGGATGGTAATAGATGAATAGTTAGGTATATGGGGCAGCCAAATTTTTTTTTGTGGGGGGATTTCAATCACCTGGTAAATGAGTGTACAAAACTAAGATGCAATCAAAGAGGGGAAAAATTCATATGATGAATAAGTGTAAAAAGGAATGTGTAATATGTAAAAATGAAGGATAGTTTTGATTTGATTGTAAAAAAATAATAAGCACTATAGTGTTGAGCAGGATGATGAAGAAAGTATTGCAATGTCTAAAAGTAATGAGGAGCTAGAGGAAAAAGGGAAAATGTATTAATGAGAAAGAGGATGATGTAATAAAATATGGCAGATAAAAATATATTTCTGGAGGATGAAGTTAACTGTATTGAGATTGTTGAAAATGAAGAAGGAATTGAAAGTGATAAGTCAGACCTTTGTGAAATGAATGTAAAGGATGTTACAAAAAGAAATTCATTAGGTGCTAGGGTAAGGGTGAGGAAAGTATTTAAAAATACATTACCAAATGCTAAAAAGAAAGGTAAAGAGTAGGTATAAATGCATTTCAGTTAATTAAAATAGTGAAAAATCTGATTCTGAGAATCAAGGAATAGTTGTACATACATTAGGGAAACATTTCAGTTAATTAAAATAGTGCAAAACTCTGATTCTGAGGATTATGGAATAGTTGTACATACACTAGGGAAATATTCATTTGGGGAAAGAATAAAAAATAATAAAATGAAATTTTAAATACTTCCCTTCAACTTAAAAAGGAAAAGTAATAATTGTAGAGTGCTTTCAGTAAATGTGCATAGTTTTATTAATATTATTCGAAGGATAGGGATAATGGAATGCAAATAGAAAAACTGTTGGCTGGAAAAATAATATGGAATTCAGGAAGTGAATGTGCTAGAGTGGCTGTATTGTGTAAAAAACAGTAAAAATATTAGATGCAACAGTGGTAAGGATGGGAAGGTTAACTATTGTGGATGTAAGGTGGAGAGAATATATTTTTAGAATTATAGCATTATAATGCTAAAGATATTATTGGTCAATGGTAGGATCCTAAACAAGAAACTCCACACCTTACAAGCTCTCCTCACTCTGGAGAACATAGACATCTGTGACATTACCTAGACATGGTGTAAAACAACAGAAAGTATCCGGGCAGTGCAAGGCTTCAATGCCTGCTACAAATTAGAATACCAGCTTCACAGACAGGGGCAAAAGATGGAGGAGTCTCAATTTATATCAGCAACAAGTAGATCTCTACATTGGTTTAACAGGATGATGCCCTGGAATTTATCCAAGTGCCAATCACCATAGACAGAGCCCCATATCATATCCAAGCAAGCTATAGGTCCCTAGAATCTCCTAACTCACACCTAGACCTACTAAAGACACTCAACATTAAACCAAATAACCTCTTTGTGTGAGACTTTAACTATTCCTCTATAGACTGGGAAACATACATTGCCTCATACTCACAAGCATAACAATTTCTGGATTTTATTAATGGAAATACGCTTGACCAGACAGGGTACACACCCACCAGAGGTTCAAACATACTGGACCTGTCAACCACAATATAATATGGAAGAGCACCCCCCTTGCCCCCCCAAGTGACAAGACCTCAGTGGTGAGTTAAGACCACAAATCTATCCTCTTTAAAATAAAAAAATCTACTTGGTAAACCCAGCACACCCTGTAACTATTCCAAAGCAAATAACACCGTACTAAGTGATAGTTTATCAAAATTCAGTGCCTCTCCCAACCCCAAGTTCATATTAACCTATGCAGAATTGTTCACAGAGACCCTGTACAGCTATGTAAGTGGCTGTATAGAGGTTGCTGTACCTACTAGATGTAAGCCCAGAACAAACTCTAATATAAACCCACACTGGTGGAATCCTAACCTTAACAGGGTATATAAAAAAATGTATTTATTTAACATTTGTTAACCGGGAAAGTCTGACTTGGAACAAAGCCAATTTTCAGTGGAGGCTTGGGGAGAAATGCTCCAGATGCATGTCTTTGTAACATGGGAGAAAATCAGAGCACCCGGAGTAAACCCACATGAATACAGGGAGGATATGCAGACTCTGCACAGAAGGCACTCCAGCTGAGAATCGAACTGGAAAATCTCTTGCTGTGAGGCAACAATGCTACTGCTGCACCACTGCACCATCCAAAAAGGGAAAAGTCATGGCTGAAATTAGGAAGAGCAACTTGCATAATGACAGGAGCTCTCTAATTAAATTAAACAGGAAGCTAAGAGAACTAATTAAGTACAAGGCCAATTACAAGCTCAAGATAGAGTCACAGATTAAAGACAACCACAAGGCCTTCTACAGCTATGACCGAAACCTCAAAAGCAGCACATATCAATCAGTGTGCCAAACTGGTGGTCAGTGAGGCCACCTTCTCTGAGCAGAATGACATTAAATTTATTAGCTGACACATTTAGCTCAACACCCCCCCACCCACACACACTCCTCCCTGCCTCCCTCCATGAAACACCTAGCAGCATAATCTCCCCAAACTATTAACAGGGATCAGGCCCTGGAGGCACTCTCTAAGGCCAAAAATACAGCCTCAGGGGACCCTGACAGTATTCTAGGATGTCTCCTAAATAGCTGGAAACATGACCTATCAGGACCACTTAAGTCACTTTTCAACTATAGTGTCAAAATGGACTTTGTACTATGAGAATGGAGGACTGCAATGGTTATCCCACTTCACAAGGGTGGACCATCAACTGACCGTGGAAACTACAGACCTATTAGTATAACTTATTTTTAAAGCCATGAAATGAATTATTATGGAAATGATGAACAAAGACACAGGCAACCTTCAGACACAAGACCCAACCTAATTTGACTTTGTCAAGGGAAGATCATGCCTACTAACCCTGGTGGACTTCTTTGAGAAGCTCACCAAGGCAATAGATAAGGGGAAAATGGTCCATACCACCTACCTGGACCTGGTTAAGGCATTTGATACAATACCCTACTCTGGTATAGTTGATAAATTCAAAGAACTGGGAATAAACCCTTACATAACTCACTGGATTGCCAGCTGGCTCACAGACAGAACCAAGAGGTCAGGACTGGTGATCCCACATCCACTAAGAGACTGGTAACCAGCAGAGTACCTCAGGGCTCCATGCTGGGACCGCTCCTACTTGGCATTTACTTTTCGGAGGTAAATATTAATGTCAAGAGCCTTTGGCTGACCAAGTTTTTCAGATGACTGCAAATTGGGAGCTGTCATAGTTTTCCATCTTGACACAAACATCTTAGAAGAGGGTCTACGAAAGACAAATGACTGGTTCCAAAGTTCCTTTCAAATATTTTTATTTTTCTATTTTTGATAACATTTAGTTGTTCTTCGATACTCCTAAAAATTCAAGCATAATCGATTCTATACTGTTCAAATGTTAAGTTGTGAGTGATGAGATTGTCCAAAGCATTTATTTCTCTTTTAAGTTCATCTATTAACTTCTTGTTGTGGATAATAAGTAACTGCATGTACTCACATCTGTGCTGGTCAAAGAGTTTCAAGAGGTCATGATGTAATGAAGACTCTTCCGCCAACCCTGTGGGATAGTGTCAAATTCTTAGACCTTTAAAGGAACCCTATACTCTTTAACATATTCTGAAAGAAAGGCATTTTCCAGTTGCAGTTTCTTCACTTTTTCCCAAAAAGAACTGAAAATGGTAAAATATGGCTTTTGTTCTATCTGTAAATTTATTATGGTATGTGAAGAATTCAAGATAGGCACACTTTTAAATTAAAAGGTTCATTTAATTGTCTTACTAGTGGCGTAGTGTAGGGTGCTCTATGCCAAAATTGTTTAGCATTTTACATCAGTAAATCCGAACATAAGTTAAAGGACCATGTGTATGAACACATAAATGACATTAGAATGAATAAGGGAACAAATGCATTGGCAAAACATGCCGCATATGTTCCAGGTCATTCTTTTAAATTTGTGATCATTGAGAAAGTCACACAAGGTGAACACAGAGGTCCATGGCAGCTGTATTTAGAAAACAAGAGCTATTTTGGCAACTTTATTTGCATGCAATAGCTGGCCCAGACTTCATGGTCACACCTCCATTGGTTGTTTATTAAAACTTAATTGTCTAAAAAGATAAAATTTAAAATGTTGGCTCCCATTCAATAGTCCATTATTACATTCAATCTCCTAAATAGATTTCTTTGAATTTCTGTTGTGCAACAATAACAACCATGGGACAGTATGTTATTTAAGAGATTAAGTGAAGACTTTTAATAGGGGTGTATAGCTTTAAATTTCTATAAGATACAGAGGGTTTGGTTCTCATGTGACTCAGGATGTTATATAGGCTTCCTTTTTAACTGGGATGGATTTTTCACTGTTTTACCTGAAGAGGTTTGTACTTATTAAAACAAAAGCGCTAAAATCAAACATTTCTTTCGACTTCTGAGTGTTTTTCTGGAATCATTTTTCTGCTGGAACTGTGGTGTGGAGCCTCTGCAGTATGTATTCTCTCTTAATTTAGGGATAAATGCAAGAGAGGAGTATGATATGGAGAAGGAAATATATAAAATAAATCAAGAAAAAAAAATGAAGACACTACTGTTTAAGCAGAGATATTATTTACAAGGGAGAAGGCAGGAGGTGTCTGCATATTTGGGCAAAACAGTAAAGGAGGATATTAGTATTATGAGGGAAATGAAAATGTAAAAGGAGAGGTAAAAAGAACACAAGAGTTAATTTGTATTATAGTACAGCATGTGGAAAATATGTAGAACAGTAAAAAGAAAGGAAATAAGAGTGAATGGAAAGTAAAAAAATCAAGAATAAGTTAAGGAAGAATTTGAAAAATAAATTACTATTAGTGAATTAGATGCAGTACTTAGAAAAGTAAAGGTTGACATCTAGAAGATATACAATATGAAATGTATAAGAAATTAAAGGACTGGCAAAGAGAGTGGTTTATAAACATTTTGAATGAATGGCTAAAATAAGGATCCGTATATGAAGTATTATGAAGTAGGATATTAAATTTTAAATTGATGAAAGATGAAAATAATGAAATAAAAATTCGGAGACCCAACGCATTAAATAATACAGATTCTATTTTTATGAGAATAATACAGAAGAGAATGGAAGGAAGGATAAAGGACATTATGGAAAAAAGTACATATGGTATAAAAGGGAAGGTATACCAGAAATTATTACTGGTTGTTTCAAAAACTGAGGATGATATTGTAAGTAAAAAGGAAGGTGTAAAACTTATGGTAGGTGCTATTAGTAAGGCATTTGATAGAGTAGACATGATGCTTTGTGGGATGTCATGGAAAAGTATGGGATAAGTAACAGAATTAGGAGAGTGTGTATGTCAGCAGATCAAAATAATAGAGTGAGAGTTTTACTGAATGGGTGACTGAGTAAAGAAATATGCATGAACTGTGGTGTAAGACAAGGATGTCCCATGAGTGGGATATTGTTTGCATTGGTAATGAATGCAACAGTGAATGCAGTAGCTTGTAAAATGATATATGCTAGATATATGATGCAAAAGTAAATGGTTATTCTAGTAGTTTTGACATATGCAGATGCTATAGTTGTGGTAGCTAAGAATAAAATATGGATGAGGGTAGTGTTGGTTTGTCTGAATGGATGTTTAAAGGAAATGGGAATAACCTTGAATAAAGATAAAAGTAAGGGTTTGAGTGATGTGAAAACTGGAGGAGTGTTTTCAATGAATGAAGTATTTTTGTTACGGATAACATTTGAGAAAAAATACATAAATGTGAATGGGAGGGTTTAATAAAAGTAATGAAATAAATATATCCTATGTAGAGGACTTTCATATTAACATTCAAGAAAAAGATTTATCTGTTAAGTTCTGTTTTAATGGAAAACTAGCATATATGTTTATATGATCCCAGAAAAATATAAAAAAGACATTGTGTAATTAGTGTTTTCTTTCATGTGGGGCTCAAGATTAAATCTGGATGTCTAATTAGGATAAAAATTTGAATATCAAAAAGCACAAAACTCTTTCCACTTTCAGTAGGAATCTGGGATACTACTCAGAATAAATGTTTAAAAACAGAGTGACAGAAATGAGCCATTGTAAAATATGTAGATTTTAGTAAACTGTATTACAAAATTCTACTACACAAGGCCATTTATTTTTGCTTTTGAACAAGTGAGATACAAGATGTGTGCCCTCTTTCTTTAAATTATTGGTACTACTAATATGTCGGTTATGTATTGTGATTTTCTGTGTACTAGACAGCTTCAAAAATTATGTGTGTGTGTGTGTGTGTGGGGGGGGACTTGTGTGAAAGGGGAAATCCAGCCTGAAAATAGGGACATGCCTCCAAAACTATGTACATCATGTGCTAAGGAAAACAGGAAAGTTCCTCCAACACAGGGACATTTGAGAGGTCTGGTCATAGCTTTATTCTACTCCTCCTATGGAAGAGGTTATTTTTTGCCTTTTTTTTCCTCTGTCTCTTCCTTTGAAATCTTCTTCTGTTTTCTCCTTTTATCTAGATAGTGGAGATTTTTTTTCTGAGGGTGTGCATTCAGAAAGCAGGCTGGCTGGTGTGGCCTTAAACATAGACTGTATAGATGTTCTGTATGCTCTTCCTATATTGTTTGGCTGCTGTTCACATTGGTTATGTTTTGCCTTGGACATTCTAATCATTTTGTTTATACTCTGCATGGAGTGTTCCACTGTCCCATTGCCTGAAGTGCAGTTACTTTTGGGCATGTTATTCCTTGACACTCACAAAAATGTTTAATTCGAAACTGTTAAAAGGTAGACAGCTGCTGGTCTTCACTATTTCAGGTATGCCAAACGCAGAAAACATTATGTCAGTATGTGGTACTGCAATATGTGAGAATGTAAAAAAATCCTTGTTTTACAATAATGAACCTATTAAAGTGATAGATAACCAATAGATGTACTAAGTTATTTACTGGCTTATAAAAGTCAATGCTCATCTCAGTCCATGACTCCTTAAAGATATCAGACACTTGTTAGGACAATTCTTGCTTGTTTTGTTTGTGTGTCAGTAGAAACAGCATTTTTCTTTTTGTCTCATATAGACTTGGAGACCACATTTTCTGTTGCCTTTAATTTTAGCTTTACAATTTTCAGGGAGACCTCTTGAGCTGCTTTAGTTTTATTTTTAAAAAATTTCCTTTGTATTATAAATCTGGAGCTTTTTCATTACTCTCTTAAACCATGAAACCATTACTTCTGATTTGCTTTTCTTAGATCTCTACGTATGGATCCTTACTCTTTATGTATTATCAAGCACCTTTGTTTCAATACCCATTCGTTTTGTAAAACAGTCTCTTACAACTGCATTCTCAGTGTCTCTTAATGTTTGTAGTATTCACACAGCATATCCAGCAATCCTGATCACATAGTCATCAGTTAATCTACTACATTTCTCATTGTTTTCTATCAAAGCTATAAAATATCATGCTCAATTGTCAGAGGAAGCTCAACAGAGAGAAGTGACTTTTTCCTAAATGAAATAAAGTAGACTGATTCAGATCTCTGCAGTCCTTCCCTTCCCCACAGCCTGAGGTAAATTAAACCTCTCCAGAAACAGCACACCTCTTTGACTCAGGTGTTACTAAATGCATGATCTATATATTATGCACATACCTTTCAACACGCAGACATCAAAAATAGCCACAAAGTCTCTTGAATCAGTCTGGGCACCTAATTAGCATATAACTGGAATACCATATAGAATGTAACTCTTCCAGCTCCCAACAGGATTGTGAGATATGACTCAGAAACACAAGTTTAGAAACCTGAGAGTGACAAAGTGATGCAAAGATATAACCAGATTATAAAAGACATTCTGTAAAATGAATGATGTTGCCAAAATCTACTTCATAAAGTCATTTATTTTTACTTCTGAAAAGGGTGATGTAACATCTGAGACCTCTTCCTTTAATTTATTAGTACCAGAATTCTGTAGGTCATGTACCCTGTTTTCCCATGAGCGCAAACGCTTCAAAATGGTGTGGTGGAGGGATCCAGAAAATCATGTGAAGGGGTTAGTCAAATCTGAAAACAGGGACATATCTCCAAAAACAGGTACATCATGTGATGGGGTAAATCAAACCTGAAAATAGGTACAGACTTTTAGAATATGTACAGTTGTGGGATCTGATTATGCATATGTAAAAGTATATCAATTGTCAGTATTGTAGGTGTCATTTGTGACAGATGAGTACCAGTAAGAGTGAAAGGGAAGATCTACAAGAGGGTAGTGGGACCAGCTATGTTAAATGGGTTGGAGACAGTGGCACTGCCAAAGGCAGGAGTCAGAGCTGGATGTGGCAGAGTTAAAGATGTTAAGATTTGCACTGGGTGTGATGAGGGTAGACAGGATTAGAAATATGTATATTAGAGGGTCAGCCCAGGTTGGACGGTTTGGAGACAAAGCCAGAGAGGCGAGATTGTGTTGGTTTGGACATGTGCTGAGGAGGGATGCTGGGTATATTGGGAAAAGGATGCTAAGGATGAAGCTGCCAGGTAAGAGGAAAAGAGGAAGGACTAAGATAAGGTTTATGGATGTGGTGAGAGAGGACATGCAGGTGGTTGGTGTGATAGAGCAAGATGCAGAGGACAGGAAGAAATGGAAACAGAAGATCTGCTGTGGCGACCCCTAATGAGAACAGCCGAAAGAAGAAGAAGATCAATTGTCAGTACCATAAAAATACAACATTAAGCAAAAGAGAGCATTTCAATGATGGTAGGTATAAGGAAGAGACAGAGAGAGAGTATAGAACAATTACATTCTTGTCCTCTGCCTTTGCATACAGCCAGCTGTCCTTGTGGTTCTGTATTTATTTTTGAACATTTGCTACAATTCAGAGACAGCCTGCATAATGTGAAAAAGCTAAACAGATGTTTCTGTCTTTTCCTTCACTTTTCTTATATCATTTATAAATTGTATTACAGTGAACACAGCAACATGAATATTCCTTACATCCAATATTAGAAGCTTTCACAGGGAATTGTATTCATTTTATGAATTTTTATTTTGCTGTCAGGTTCTTGGATTTCCATTTCTGATTTTTTATAAACAGAAAAGAAGTCATTCAGTGCCATTGGTTGTCAATGCAGTATTTGAATATACTAATCATTTAATTCAAAATGATAAAGATGTTCACGGGTTTAAAGAGGGTAGGCAATTAGGCACGTAATATGATAATGCCACTTTGTGTTTCCGTTATAAATGTTTTGCTCTACTTCATAAAATATGTAAATATATTTCACATTAAATCTGATGATTCCTGTTATCTATATTTTGTCCTTAACCCTCCCCTCCCAAAGAACTACACCATGTTTTTGGCAATTCAACCAGATCTTTGTTTGCAAAACAGAGACAGGTAAATATCTGAACATTCCTAATACTTTTGGTTGTATTCATAATACACGCTGAAGTTCAAACATACATTTCTTTCATTATCACAATTTAATTTAGGTTCCATTACAATCAGTCAGACTCTCCATCCACATACTCAAACCACATATTTGTTTCAGCTCAGCATCCACCATTTTTTGGTGTGGCCTTCATTCTTTAGGTAACATCATGGCTTGAGCCATAATCACTGGTCTGCAGTAATGTAAGGTTTGGAAGATTCCACTGATTGACACTAGGCCTACTAATTTAGATATATCAATTATATAATTCTGTGGTCCCGAAGAAATTCAAATTAGTAGGAGCATCACATTGCATTAAGCCCACCCTGGTGGGGGGGGGGGGCTGCCTACCATACCTACATCATATAACCAGTGTAAGCATCCCATCTGTTTTCCAACCACAATAAGGATGCGGCACTCCCATTCTCCTTAAGAATATCACACTCATGTTCACAACGAGGTCCACTTTAGGCTTTATGGACATATGTCTGACATTACTGCTTATGTGCCATCTACTTCTCAACATGAACTACAGTTTTAACCTGGTGGGGGCATTTGCATGACATACCTAATATAGCCTTCTTTTAGTCCTTTAGTCTTTGGTGGAGACATTCATCTTGTGAAGCTTTTACCTGCACATATTACTCAAGAAATTATCTTTGGCTCAAGAAATGTCCCTTCAAGGAAGGGAGGAGGGTTGTACCGCTTGTTATATTGGAAAAAAGGCTTTACTGAGCTGTACCTTATGTTCTATTCCACCTCACCGGCCCCCCCTTAGAAGCTGCCTTTCGGGGATTTAATTGAGAATTCAACACCTCCCTACTGTTTGAGCCAGCCTCTGTTTCTGAACCTACCTGCTACTCAACTCCAAGAGGGAATAAGGCCAGAACAAAGTAGCCACTTGCTAAATTTTCATTGTCTTTCTTCATGCAGCGCATAGAATGTCCTGCTTCACCCCATCCACTGTTTTTTGGAGACAGTGGGGTGGGGGGCTAGTCATTTGCTTGTTTATCTCATAATCAGGATGCAGAATACTTATTGTAGTGTTGTGAGTAAAGTAAGTGATGTACGAGGCTAGGACTGTATGGGAATGGGATAAACTAGGGTTCAGCTTCAGTGAGTTTGTGTTCAGCTTGAGTTAACTGTGTGTGTGTGTGTGTGTGTGTGTGTGTGTGTGTGTGTGTGTGTGTGTGTGTGTGTGTCACTACTGGTATTTTTTGTGTTTGCTAATAATGCAAATTAAGACTGCAAATTCTTTTTTTTTTGCAGAGGCAAATCCTTTTAATTCTTGAAATGATTTGTGTGAAGGACACACGTTAAGAATTCATGGCAGGTTTTGTCTATGTTATCAGTTACCGCACTATGACTGTGTGAATGTACTCTTCCATTGCTCAAGAATTCCAGTATTTTTTATCTCCCTTCTCCCATCTTTATGGGGTGACTGTCTGATGGCTCCACTACCTGCATCCAGTTATTCCTTGGGGGTGTGGAGTTGGGTGTCTTTGGGATAGGTAAGCGCCCCATGACCCAGGTTTTCCTTCCTGGGAAGAGTGGTGAGACTTGAGTTGTAGAGAGTGAGTCAGCTTGCTGGTCCCTAGACATAGCCTGGCTTTCAGCTGAATGAAAGCACCCCGTGGCTACCTCATCAGGAAGAGGAGGTACGCATCTCCCCCACACAACTCAGATTTTCTATCCAATATAGACATTATATGTGGGTGATATAGCAAGCTACTGCTAAATGTCATCAGTGCCTCAGGCCTAGCAGAATGAGCTGGCATTGATTGCTGAAACTCATCCTCCTCTGCCTGCTGTCACAGATACCCAGGCTGCTAGTCAAGCATGTCAGATGGGCTGTTGATCAGGGTTCCTTCATCGCTGTATGCCAGGGGGCCAGGGTAAGAATTCCAGTATTTTAAAAATCAGAATATATAACTTATGCTGACAACTATTTTTTTCAGCACTTTCCATTCTGATGTTCTTTTAATAATTGACATCACTGTTTCTACAGTCTATTTTTTTCTGGTCAGAGTTTAATAGTTTATCAATGCACATGTCACAGAGTATACGTTTACGAATTGCCTCATGAATTGCTTGATTTACTTAAGTGCCATTTTTATTCTCTAATAGTAAAATTGGTAATTATCCAAGCCGATAACATTCACTACCAGAACTTTATATGAATTGTTTATGCAAACCATATTTCAAACTAAAAGGAGATGTATGAGGGCAGAAAAGCACATTTATATACAGTGTCAATGGCTAGGAGTTTTTTTTTATTTCTGCAGAAAGGGTGATAGATGATTGAAATAGACTTCTTGAGGAGACAGTATCTTCAACATGGAGAAGACACTGATGAATAAATGAGCTAGACATGCGATGTTTATTATGAGATATGGAAGGAATAAAATGCGGATAAATTAAAGTCAGTAGCTAATGCACCTTGTAGGAAATGAGCAGATGAGGTGTGCAAAGAAGTGCTTATCTATCATCACTGACTATGTTTCTGTAGTTTTACGCAACTCATGCTTTCAGTGTTATATGTACTGAATAGACTCAAAATGATCACTCGATCTCACACCTATAAGTAAATATACATATTCTGTCAAAAGCATATCTAGCATGCAGACAAAAATATTTAAAGTGATACACCCCTATACTGTGAAATGTCACAGAGGATGGCACATTGCAATGCAATGCCTTACTTTCAGTCATGTGGTTCTTTCTCTTGTCATACATACATCTATTCCTCTTCTCTGAAGAGGTCTGATGGATACAATTTAATGTAGCAGGTTTAGCGAAATTAATTTTAATGCAGCAGAATAATGAAAGACGAGTGCGAGTGGGTAAGATCAAAGCACCCATTCAAGGAGTCACTTTGATTATGAATTCTGGGAGGGGGCCTAGATGACAGTAGTGCTGGTGCAGTATAATAACCAGACTTGGCAGTAGATGTTATAACTTGTGTGTTAAAGTGGAGGTAGACTGAGATGGTGCCGAGATATAGGCCTTGGAGTAGGAGGTTTAGTGATGGATAGTGTGTATCAGGAAAGGTGTCAGGGGGAAGTAAGTGGTGGTTTCTGTTTTTCTTAATGATACACATACTTGGGGTAGTTATGTCTAGTTAAGGGTATGGGAGAACAGTAGTGGACAAGTTCCATAGGGAATGTGATAGAGATGATACATAAGTTTTGCACTTGTTCACAATTTTGTGCTGATGACTGAGTGTGAGCTGTCAACTAAATGTATTTGCCTTTTATTTACCCATGAGGTTTTGTGAGTTTAATTTTTACCTTCTGGTGTTGGCCTTTGAGTCTGATTGAATACCTACTGCAACTTGTTATAACAGTTTTTCATTCAAGAATGCTTTCTACACCACAGAGTTGGCTGACATGCTGTTCTTAGACATTTTGAATAATGGAAGTGTTAAAGATAGAATTGCTTGTATTCCATATAGTTTGGAAACTATAAAGTATTCCTTAAGATGTATTAATAAGATCTCACATTGGATACTGATATTCAGAAGCAAACTGTTCAGGTAAAATCTTAGTCTTAGCATAATATTTTGAATTATGGAAACACCTGATAGCAGCATTAAATAGTCTAAAATTTGTAGAGAGACTTGGCTATCCAAACATGCTGAAGTTCAGAGGGAGAAGTTTAATATCTGCAGTTCAGGACTGTGATACTGCAACAAAATAAAACATATTAATTCTGTTAAAGAGGAAACTTAGATGAGGTGCTGTTTAAAAAGTAATAGGAGACAAAGCAGAACAGTAGGCACTTAGATTATTTAATGGCTCAACAAACAGTAAAAACTCAGGTTAGATATCTGTATTACAAAGCAATAATTCTTACGTTTTATTTAGCTTATTTTGAGAAAGCTCACAGGAAAGACCAATAAATGGGGTACAAGGGCTGCATATAGAGGCACTGACCCCTGAATGAGCTTCAGACAATTATTTTTGCTGTCATTCACATCACCTGAAATTATCTGAAGTTATATACTGACACTTGGATGGTGTACTAAATTTTGTGGCTTATGTTAATCATATCATTAAATGCATTCTATTTTATATGGTGTTTGTAGCTTATCCATTTAATCATATAGACCTGCAGATGAATTATTCATTCATAGACCTATTTCTCCATGAAGGTACCTAACTTTATGTTGAGAGAATGAAAATCCTGGAATTTTGTTTGAGAACAAACTGCATTTTTCAGGTCAGGTTGTAGCCGATATAAAATAAGCTTTTTTCCATCTTAACAAAATTCTTCCAGACACAATACATATGCTAACATAATATGCATTCAACTCTTAGTTACGTCTGCATCACTGTATGTTTAAAGACTTGGTCTACCTTCAAGCCTGAATTAAGTAAATGACAGAAGCACTGTTTGCAGTTCATACACTTCTCCAGCCATTCTTGATGATGACTCCAGTATCAGCTCGTATCAAACGGGGGCTGCAGGCCTCAGATCTAAGGATTTTTTTCCTGCTGTCATGTAAAAGTATGTCAGGTGGAAAGACTTATCATGGAACTAGTCAAGCAGGACATAGAGAACCTCCAGTCACTGGACCCATCTCAGTTTGGCACAAAAAGGGAAATTAGCTAGGCTTAAAATGGCCCACAAGGGCAACTAGCCTAGTACTTACCTATGAAGGTATGGATATATGTGAGTCTAGAACCTCAAAATTGCCTTTCCAAAACACAGGGTTCAAAATTGTGTTTATTATTTTGACTGGGTCAGTCTTCAGAATGCAACAGTCTTAATGGCCGTTTCCATCTATTAGACTTGAATCTGCAAACACTGTAATTTACTGCACTCTTGTGTAACCTTGGAGTTGGTTTTATTACTTAAGTAGATATAGAAGATGTATCCTTTGCATACTTCACTGAAAAGTGTACCAGATCTGCTTGAAACCATATGATCGAAGCACTTATACTTCAGAAAAATGTCCCTGTCTCACGACCTTATTTAGTCCATAATGGAATATATTGCTAGAGAAAGAAAACATATGCAAGTAACTTTTCTCTGATAGATCCACAGCTTTTCAGACTACAACAAAGAGTTAACAATTCTTTACATGCAAATCGTTCCAGCCCAATTCCACAAGTTTTTGATACTCACTTCTTTCTAGCCATCTACCTACTTTCATAACTAATAAAATTCAAACAGAAATGCAGGAATGTCAGTATTCCTTCATGAATGTAGGCTTTGATTTGCAAAAACAGTACTACCACAAAAAGTACACCATGAAGAATCAACACTGCATTGATTATATAATAAATAAACCGCATGGATGGCTGTATTAATAATATGGAAATGTGCAGATGTGATGTTGTTGTATAAATCAGAAAATGTACCTGACCTAAGCATTTCCAGACAACTTCTCAGTTAATACTATGAAGCGCTGATGAATAGCAAACTGTTCTGCAACACAATTTCAAATTTTAATATAAACATTTACAAACTGAGGGATACAGATTAGGCTCGAAGAACTGCTGATGAATAAGAAACTCTTTTGAAATATGAATTCCTGTTTTAATTTAAATGTTTAAAAACTGACAGATGCAGATTGGATTCAAAGGGGGAATCTACAGTTTGTCAGCTGATAGTTAATAGATGTTCAGAACATCACTTCTTTATTTACTCATTTCATGTATTCCAATTACTCTGTTTACTGGGATAGTCCAACTGGGCTAAAGACCATTTCAGCAGAGGCCTGGGAAGAAAAGCTCCAACCATAAATATAATTAGAAAGTAAAGAACATAAAGTAAGACACTATGGTAGGCTTGCTATTGAAATGGTAGCACTTGTAACATTGAGTGCTGACACACCGAAGACTGAAAACCCAGGAGAAGAGCGAATTTCAAACACCATTCTTCTCTTTTAAACTTATTTTTTGTAGGGGGGGGAACCCCCCTATATCTCTGATGTGGCTGGCAAGCCACCCACTCCCCCAAACTGATAACTCCAAGATCACTATACCACAGAGAAAAGGGAATATTCCAAGAAATGGAAATCTTAGACTTGTTTTATGAAAGTCTGTTTTTTTGCTTATTGAGTCTGTATTATGGAATATTTCATCTGGCTCTTAACCTTTTAAATGTTTACCCTTATGGTATATAAGAAATATTTTGAATGATGTTCAAACAAAGAAATAAAACTATGTAAATGGTATATGACAGTTTTGTAAAACATATCCACAAGTAGACATAACTATATACAAGAAAGTATATCGATATATCTAGCTACATATATATATATATATATATATATATATATATATATATATATATATATTCACACACACACACACACACACACACACACACACACACACACACACATACACACGCATTAAAAACAGATATTAAAGGATGATTAGTAAATGAGAGGCATTATTTGACAAAGGAAAATGGTTGAAAAGATAAAAGTGGAAAATAATATAGACAATGACAGTAAGTGGTGTTTTATAATGGCAGTTAGATTCTGAGAAGATTCAATCAGGAAGTGCAAAGAGGCACTCACATTTGCTTTTCAGTAGTGATCTTACAAGATTATATATGTTATGGTGCTATTTAAATAATATGTGATTAAGCATAGTAATTTGCATTTCCAAATCTTAATTTCCAGTCTGCTTTTCCAAATGTTTGCTCCTTTTTGCCAGAAACAAGGTCAGACTTCAAGTTAGATTTCAGAGTGCAAAATCACTTTTGCTGATATTGTTGACTACAAATGTGAATTTACATCTTGTTTCAGTTTTATTTTTAAAATAAGTTTATTATAAATAAGTCTTATCTAACTGAGACATATCTATTTGACCCAAAACATCTAAAACCTGGGAGATCGCTGCTCAAATCAACAATGCTCCGAGGCTGCAAAACAGTAAAACAAATTTTTGGAAGGAGAAAGCACCGTTGCAATGCCGGTGTGTGGTCAGTCTCCCCATCCCCGAACTATATACATCAACTCTGAAACTGTACAAACTTGAAGAAGAGGAAGAAAGTGATGAAAACACAGCACTAGACATTCTCAACTCTCTCCGAGTCTAACTGCCTTTACAAGTTAGTGGGAAGCTACTGCTGACCACATTCTGAGCACTGGTCATCTGGGTGCCTACAAACAGTATGCTTCTTATTCTTCACAATAAGTATAAGTGACATGTTTTTAATCAGACTACTCTCAGATGGATTAATACATAGCATTCAGAAAAAAGGCAACCGTACGCTAATGGCAATGTAGCATTTTCTGCTAACTGCTGTAGCTCATTTGCAGTAGATACTAATGATATGTCATTAGTTAAGAATGATGTTAATTAAATGCAGTTTATGAGCTTTTATTTTCCATTGCAAAAATCAGTAATGGAAATGTACCTGGATACTGAATAAGTCACCTAAACATTTTCTTATTAAGGCTTCTCTGCCGTTTGTTTTGTGTGTAAGTGTGTGGAAATACATATGCATATGTGTGTGTGTGTGTGTGTGTGTGTGTGTGTGTGTGTGTGTGTGTGTGTGTGTGTGTGTGTATGTGTGTGTGTATGTGTGTGTGTGTGTGTGTGTATGTGTGTGCACACATGCACACGTTCATATCTGAATCTCATCATAGAAATGTGTTAATGTGCAGCTATAACATTAGCAGGATTATTATTTCCCAGGTCAGTAATCTGCACAGAAGAACACATGAAAAAGATTATTCAGGAAATTCTGGCCCCAGGCAAAATGAAACAGCTGTGGCTTGCTGCTGTTTTGTTATATAAAAAATGGCCATCCAAAGCTGAAGAGCTGTGCTCCATAAAGCAGATGTGAATAATTACTGGACATGAAAAGAGGAGATGTGAAGGAATGAGTAAGTGACGACAAAGCTAAGAACCAATGATATTTAGCAATAGAATGGAAAACATGAAAATCAGTACATTTTTACATATTTGTTATAAAAGCATGCACATTTCAAACAAAACTCTGGTAAGCTCAGCCAAAACCTACACACTGATACAATTAAAATACTGCTTCCCTTTTATCTTATAAAGTGTCTACTAAATCACTTACATTAACTGATAATTACACAAGCCTAACAATTGTAATGCAGTGTATAACTTGTTAAAACCTAATTGAAGCAATTTCTTGTTTTATGGCTGATGTTATATGGCAGATACAGTCATATAATATTAGGTATACAATAAGTGCACATGCTCATGAAAGTACTGTCCTTTTTAGAAATACATATATGTGTTTTACTTGTATTTTAATCTATCAAGTATTGCTTGGTAGAATTTGACGATCATCTTAGATGTGAACATATTTGTTGTCTATGTGATACCACAATGGTGTTTTTCTTTTCTTAGCAGCTGTAGATGTGACCACAGTTGTCTTTTCTCTGGTAACACAATGGTGTTCTGTTTTGTTATGTGTGGTACAGTTGTGAGTAAAGTTAGAAGAAGTTGGTAAAGCTAAGTGGGATTTGGTTACTTGGAAATGTAAACCATTTCAGTGAATTTCAGTATTAATAATGAAATATTTATGAACCATTGTTACATTAGCATTATGATTTGAATCACACACACACACACACACACACACACACACACACACACACACACACACACACACACACACACACACACACACACACACACACGTGATTATGTGTGTGCATGTGTGAATATATAGCAGCAAACTGTGAAAGCTTATAAGAAGACACAAACAAACTGATCAATTTACATTGAATTTTAAAAAGACCGAACATCAAAATAATGAAAACTATTTTTTTTATTTGCGGGCGGGGGCAAGCACCCTACTAGCTATATATAGTAACTCCAAGATCTTACAAAAGCAGGGTAAGGGCAAATGAGATCCAATACAAAAGGCTTCCGGCAGCAACTCCATTTAACAGAATGTTAACTCACATGAGGTTTTGCTTTTTTTTTTTTTTTTTGGTTTGTTTTTTTTGTTTGTTTTTTTACAGTAGTAAAAAGCGTTCACTCATATGAGCATTGGGTCCATATTAGAACATCGAAGTTTCAAAACTTCGAATGTTCTAATATCGAACCCTATTCAGCGAAAGCTGAAAACATTGGACATACAGAACAGCGAATTTTTTCCTAGGGAAAAAATTTGCTGTTCCAAAACACATACACACAACACAAGCACACCAAACAAACAGCAATCCACACACATACACCTAAAATCTTACACCTAACCCTACACTAAACTAAACACACACCACTAACTATCCACTTACCTTAACCCAAACCCTAAGATCCGTCACTATCGCATACTCACCTCACCCGTGCCCTAACCCTAACTCACCTACCCCGCCCTAACCCTCACATCCACACAATCGCTCATACTTACCTGCCCCGCACCCTAACCTAACTTACCTAACCTGCCCTAACCCTCACATCCACACAATCGCACACATACCTAACCCGCACCCTAACTAACCTAACCCGCACTCAATCGCACACTTACCTGAACCCGACCTGTAACTTTCCACCACAGCACTGAAAATACTGAAGCAACAGAAATGGACAACCGAATTCTTTCCCTAGGAAAAAATTCATTTTTCTGTTGCTTCGATATTTTCAGCTTTCACTGAATAGGGTTAGATATTAGAACATTCGAAGTTTTGAAACTTTGATGCTCTAATATAGACCCATGAGCATTCACGCTTGTCAAATATATATATATATATATATATATATATATATATATATATATATATATATATATATAAATACACAAAGAAATTATAAAGTGTAAAGTCTCAAACAATGAAATGCTAAGGGAAAATATTAGAGCACACAGAAGTCAGACAAAAGCAGTGATGTTGTCCTGCATATTCTTGCAGCTTAATCCCCTCATGGAAATTTAAATTTCTTGGCATCATCCTCTGTCAGGTTTTATCCTTTTACTGTTGCATCTGACTTATGACTCTAGTAATAATGTCTGAGGATGCATTTCCTGCTTTGTGCTACCCATTTATAAATCTGTTTACATATGTGCTTTAATTCTGCTGTCCCAGTGTAAAAAAACTGCAAAGAAACTGTTCATTGGTTGAACTGAGCTGACATATAATACAGTACGAGTTGTTGCTGTGATAGAAATGAGAGGTCTGTACAAGAAAGGTTATTTGAAAAAGTAAAGCATGTGTTTACCATCCCAACACATTTTTGATCAAAGCCAGATGTTTAAATATGCTGGAGAATTTGTTTAATATAAAACTGGTGTCTAATTAAGGAAGTGAGGTCAGTGGACCCTTCTGAGAAATGATGCTTTTCATGATAGACAGGTTGCAGCTAGTTGTTTTCTGCCAATGAAAACAGGGAGCCACACAGACAGTTCCAATTATCAGAATACAAGCATGAGGCTACTGGTACAAAGCATGATCTTTTTTTTCTTGTTTGGAAAAGTAAATTACCCAGGAAGCAGCATATATATATTCTCCAGGTGGTGTTCATTTATTCAAGAATATGGCAGTTTTTATTGGCTTTACATCAGAAAATAAAATATTAAAATGTTCATTGCTGTTGCAAGATTGCTTTGTTTTATAATCTGTTATAGATCTTCTTCATTCTGTATTTAGTTTATCAAAAGTAAATTTACTTGAAAACAATTAATTTTTTCAGAAGTATCCTGTAGGGTCCTTCATAATTCTATAGCTAGCCAAAGTGAAGCACTAATAAAATTAAGTGATGTAGTCCGTTATTTAGTTAAACTAGAAGCAAAGGCATCATTCACAATCGGTCCCAAATATTACTTACGATACTCAGTCTGGAATGGCTAAACTGAGACTTATTTATAGTCTTTCTCTTAGAAGCTAGCCTTTGTGACATTTGATTACTATAACAAAAGCCTGAGTCTTTATACTATATGTATTTTTGTTTTTGCGATATAAAGTCTGCTGAAGTACTTTATGTGTTGGTCACTATATTTTGTTCTGAGTCTTCGAATTACAGCAACAAAGATAATAGTGTTATCAAAAGGAACTGAGGAATTGCATTGGTAGTAAATGGTACCAGAACATTTAGGAATCTATATTCTGTCATATAGGCTGAGAGAAATCATACAAAGGCAGTGTATCCCCACTTAACCTTTTGTATTTAAACAGAGCAAAAAAGCAGATGCTTATTTTAAAAGTTAGTGTCTCCAAACAAGAGACATAACACCTCTTCAGACAAACTATTATCTCTTTTTTCTTTTTTTTTTTTTACTACATAAAGATCAAGCAGGGTAAGAGTGAATGACTATCATATTGCATCCCATTTCACAGTAAGGAGAAAAGGATGAGTGGAATGATGGGATGGAATGACCCTCGTATTGCATCCCATTTCACAGTAGAGTGAATAGGATGAGTGGAATGAAGGCACTGAATGACCCTCATATTGCATCCCATTTCACAGTAAGGAGAATAGTAACAGGGGAATAAAGGTACTGAACACCTTCATATTGCATCCTGTTTCACAGTAAGGAGAATAGGATAAGAGTGGAATAAACGTACTGAATAACTCCCATGTTGCATCCCGTGTCAAAGTAAGGAGAAAAGGATGAGTGGAATGAAGGTACTGAATGACCCTCATGTTGCATCCCATTTCATAGTAAGGAGAACAGGGTTATGGTCTGAGCTGCAAAGCAGCTTCACCCTTCAGTCATGTGACTGATCACCTCAGTATCCATTGAGAGTGTAAACTGTTCTCTGATGTCAACTATGAAAAGAAGTACTTGTGTGAGTTAGTTGTAACCACATGGATAATAAATGAATAGTAATGGGAAAACATAACCCTAAATATTTTCCAAAACTGCAACCCCACCATATTTTATGGGCTTCTTTTACTTTCCCTATTTTACAAATAGGTGGCAAATGAAGTTTACCTCTTTGTCTTAGCATATACCACACACACACAGGCAGACATAATTCATTCTTACAGTATTCTGCCATTTTTATATTACCAGCATATGATTACCTCTACCATAGTCAAATACTCCGCCTGGTTTTCCCATCACAAATCAAATAAATAAGCAGGTATTATACATTCCCTTACAAGAATTTTTAAAAAGAGCTATCAACTTAAAATATAATTCAATCTGTGTTGTCTTTCTTTTCAAATAAATTTTTATTTTTTTAATACTTCAATATAACACACAACTATATGCAAATGTGCAACTTTCATAATAAATGACTCAGCATGAAAAAATATTTAATCTGTACAGTAATATATTATATTCTAATTTTGATAATATATTTCCTTTCCCTATTTCTTCAAAACTGTTTCCAGTTTTGTGAAATATTTAAAATGTGAATTATTATCATTAGTTCTTAACTATATAAGATCCATTTCTTTCGGTCATACTAGAGTGGTTAATTCCAGAAAATCTTGAAATGAAGGAGATATATTTTTATTCAAATTCAGTTTATGTTGTCTTTCAATTTTAACTTGACCTTTCTGGCACAAAAACAAAGTTGGCTTCAAATAATTCTCCCCCAGACTGCATTCATAACCTCTCTTCTCAGATATGATCTCACACAATTGTTTTTTTTTTTTTTTTTTGAAATGTATTTATTTATTTATTTTTTGTTGACCTTGATAGTCCAACTAGATTGGTGGCCTCTTTTCAGGGGAGGCTTGAGATGATATTTATACTACTAGGGGAAATTTGGCCAGGGCATTGGGGAACTTTCCCTATTTGCAATCTGTATTTGTGTTGTTGTTAGGGCATGTCCCATTCCTAGTGCAGAGGTAGGCAGGAGAACAGTGCATGAAATGGAGCAACAGCAGAGATCAGAGGTGAATGCCAGCTCAGAGCTCGTATGTGGTACTATGGAGGATTCGGAGGGTGAATTTTAAAAGGGGCTGTTTGAGCAAACTGATGAAGCAGCCATAGGGGAATATGTGGTTATAATCCACCAGTTGGGATGATTTATTACAGGACTTAATAAAACAGAATGAGCCAGAAAACAAACTTTCCTGGGGTGTCATAATGGAGAGGATAAACAAAAAGGATGAAAAGAGATGTCAGAGCGAAAAATGTTGTACACTGAGGCAGCAGCAGCAGTTATTTCAGATGGAGAGAGAGAGAGGAAAACAGAAGACAGCACAAAATGAAAGCTTGTAGTAAAGATGCAGAGTAAAAAGGGAAAGGAACTGAATAGATACGGGGTATGGAACAATGTTATTTTGCCATTGGGAACAAAGATCCGAGAGATAAGAGCATTTATTCTAATTAACAAAGAGACATTTTGTGAAATTGTTTGTGATTGTGCACACCATGAAAAGATTTTTGTGTGAATATGAAAAAAGACAGAATGACATTCCTTGACTGAATACAAAATAAGGCTATCTTTTTTGAGAGACTAAACAGAAAGTACAGATACAGTTCCGAATGGAAGTAGATAAAGAGACTTTAAAAGAACATTTACAAATGCATGTAAAGAAATAATAGATATATCAAGAGATTATGACAATAAGAGTTTTGGGACTGGTGTATGGGGCTGTAATGTTATTCTGAAAATGCAAATGGATAAAATTGTATATATTTCAAGTGTCATACATTGTATATATTTCAAGTGTCATACATATGGTAATGGGTATTCTGAAATACTAGGGGCAGCCCGATACTTGCTATTTTTTGTTGAAAAGAAGGACATTTAATTAATAATTGCAACAGGAAGAAATATTATATATTTGGTAAAACAGGGCATGAAGAAAAAATGTGAGCTTGAATGTTATAAATGTAAAAAAAGGATTAAAAAAACAAAGAAACTTGCAGTCTTAAAACTTTGTTGATGAGCTCATTCACAATAATTTCCAAAAAAATCATGAAACTCAGGTAGTGTTCCAAAGCAACAAGTCTTTATTCATCACAGACAAGTGATCATCAGTAACAAAAAAAATCAGAAATATTTTACAATGTTAAATATATCAGCTTTTATATACTTAAAAGTAGGTGTGGAAAATGTACTTATTGTTTAATTTTAAACTAGCCTTTTCAAAGCAAACAGTATAAACAAGGCTGTAAAAGTGCATTTTAGATCAGCGAGTACCCACCCCCACACAATACTACTGATTAGATCAAACTAAATCCTAGTTAAGCAAAACACTACCTATCTATTTGCAACCCACATTCCAAAATCAACTATTAAGAAAAGCATAAAGCACATGAAAAGACTTTTAATTAAAATTGCTTTTGGCTACCCAATGCAATAAAGCCTTCATCAGGTCTGTGACAAGAACTAAAATCGAGAAAAAACACATAGCTATCTAACCATAAACATAATCTAACTAGAACACTATAAATATAAAAATACATCTGTCTAATAATATCATCTATAAAATATCCATCCATGTGTATTAGTGTGCCTAAAAAACTAAGTAATTAACAGCTCAGAAAAAATGTCAGTGCTTTGCAAAAAAAAAAAAAAAAAAAAAAACCTGTCATGGCAGTTTTCTTGTTTACATCCCCAAAACACATTTATACAATGAAAACTAGTAGGAAAAAACATATACAAAATACAGAAAATAGTGGATGAAGTAAACTAGTAATGTATAAAAGTGTGCAGGTGTGTGCATGAACATCCACCAGTATGCTAAATGGGTAATTATACCAGTACTACATGGAAATAGCGGCATGAAAAAATGTGTCTTTTTGACTTTACTATTTAAATCTCTGGCATGATGCAATAAATCTAATCAAAGCAGAATTGAGGTTAAAGTAACTACACGTGTATACATTTATACACATTCTACACATAATTCTTCTTATTATTATTTAGTATATTTTTAGTATTAAAAATATTTCCTCAAAAAATTCCCTAAAAAACCTTTACAGATTATTTGGCAGCTTACATACACTCAATACACTCTTAATAGAGCAATAGTAGTTAAGTCCTTCTTTTCTGAATGCATTTAATTTCAGCTGCCAGCATAATTCTTTTTTCTCCAAAATACCACTGATGTACCCTTAAAGCTCATCCATCTCCACACAGTCCAGAATGATAAATTTAAAATCAGAATGCTTGGGGTGTTCTAATAAGTGTTTGGATAAGGCGTTCCACTGGCATTTACATGTGATATCAGAAAGATGACCTGAAATCCTCCCTTGAAGTTTATTCATAGTCTTACCTACATAAAATGCAGGGCAGTCAATGCACATGGCCCTATATACAAATGTTTCAGTATTCTAGTTACCACCTGCTGAAGACTTTATCATCTTTTTAAGAAACAGGCACTTAAATGAGTCGCATTCCAAGTATTCACAGAAAGTGCAGCTAGGTGGACCACATATTTTAGTGCTGATGTCATCCTGCTGTTCCTTATATTTCTTTTACACATAGCTACATATGCTTCTGCTCTTTTTGTATGCAAAACTATGGCGAACGCCTAAAACCCTTACAAGCTGCTGATTGTCAGTGAGGACAATCCAGTTCTCCTTAATAATGGCTTTAATTGTACTGAAATCCCAAATGTAAGCTAGAATGCAGCTGTTCTTACGTCTCTCTTCTTTTGGGTTAGGGTACCCTCATTGCATAATTCTTCCAAAAGGCCTATTCCACACAGGGTCATTGTTAGTTTTAGAACCTGTAATGGGATACAAGATAATATGTAACATGTTTGTACACAGGATCATATGTAACATATTTGATTCATATCCTATTCATATCCTCTGATTCAGAAATCATTTTCAAGATCATTCATATTTTTGAGAAAAGCAGCCAAATCTGTAGTAATGTGTGCTAATCTGTAGCCTTGTGACTTTATTAGTTTTTACTAGATGCATACTGTCTCTGTGAAGTACGTAGTTCACTCTTGTTGATTTTTTGTATAAGTTACTAATTAATTTCCTCTGTCTTTATCAATACTGACAGTCATATCAAGGAACTACATTGACTCTGAGCTAATGGAAGTGGTAAATTTCAGGAAGGAGGTAGAGTTATTGATGTAATGGATAAACTCAGTGAGTTTAGATTTCCTCACCTTGCCAAACTATGAATACATCATCAGTAAAGCAAAGGTAGCTGGCCATAAAACTCCCATATTTGCTATGTAGCACAAATTCCTCCTCCCACTTGCCTAAGGCTACATTGGCCAGACTAGGGGCCATAGCTGCACCCATGGCTATCCCCCTCTTCTGTTTGTAAGCTTGACCATTGAAACTGAAAACAATATAATTCAACACCAAATTTATTAGTTTTCCCAAGCATTTAGTTTACCCTTGTGTAACATTGTTATTTCTGCTATACGCTTCTGTAGCTGCTTTGATACAGTACATGTGTGGTAACACAGTGTATAGGGCTTCAACATCAGTAGTCACCAAAATGCTTTGTTCATTCACATGCACTTCTTTTATTTTTCTTAAAAAATCATGTGAATCTAAAATAAAAGATGAGTTATTTTCAGCAAAAGGCTGAAGAATAAAATCTACGTATATGGCAGTGGCCTCTGATATGGAACCTCCACTTGCAGTAACAGGTCTGTAAGGTGGATCTTCCCTATTATCATAGGGTTTGGAAATCCCCAAAACAAGGTAATTTAGGGTGACGTGTGTTCAAATACTCAAAAGAGTTTTCACTAATAAGTTCTTCATTAAGCATTGTGGTTAGCTGATCTTTCCATTCTATATATGCAGTTTTAACCTCCTCAAAGGAATGTTTAAATAAAACTCAGGTGTGTTCAGCATATTCTCTATTTTCATTATATAGCTGTCACTATCTGTAACAAGTATGCCCCCACCCTTGTCAGCCTTAATAACATGCCTAGTTCTATCATTGCTCAAATTCTTAAGTGCTAATATCTCATCCTTTGAAATATTATAAAACTTACATTTTGGTGTTTTTCTTTTTGAGAGCCTTTCTTATGTCAAGCTCACATTTTGTCTTGAAGGCTACAAGTGTTGGAATCCAGTGGTGGCACAAACTGCTGGGTCTTTTAATTTTTTTCTTCAATGGGTGTATCTTCCTCTGTGTTATTTTTCTCATGAAATGCAAGTTTCACATTCAACTTCCCTGCATACATTTTAAATCAGTGGTAGTCTGTGTATCATTGCTCCTTCCCTGAGTTATGAATGTAAGTCCTCTGTTAAGCATTTTTTTTCTTCAAGTGTTGTCAGTGGTTTCTTCAATTGATTCCAGACCCTTTGGGCTAATTCTGTCTGCAGGCTTGTGGTCCCGACGGGTAGAAGTTATTGTTCCCCAGGTGCCTCAACTCTCTTGGTGTTGTCCACTGCTTCCTTCTCCAACTGTTCTAGTCCTCCCTCCTTGGGCTCAGAAAGTAGCTTGCTTCTTTTCTCTGAAAACTCTGTGGGATGTATCTCTAGTTGTAGTTGTAATTGCTGAGGTGATAATTCCTATTATTGTATACTAGGCTCTAGTGATAGGAGCCTTAGGAGTTGTACTGTGGCAGGCTTCTGGTGTTCTCTCATGTTCATCTGTGCAGTCAGAGGGTAAATGTAAAAAGGGGGTAATTTATAGATAGACTATAATAGTCTAAGTGCTACAAACCAAGGTAGAAAGAAAATTAAAAGGATTGAGGAGGCAACAGAAATCTATGAAACTGTAAAAAGGAGATGCTGAAAAAGATAAAAAAGAGAAACTGGAGACAGAATCAGAAGTTAGTGATAAAGAGGATATAATGTTAGAAATAATAAAATTTAGAAGGATGTCAGTAAAAATTGTTTAATATGTGTATTTAATGAATAGTTGAATGATGGAATGAAATAAGAAACTATGTAGTGTAATATTAAAATGTATATGGAAAAAGGAGAAAGAGAATATATTAAAATTGGAGAGGAATAGTTTTAAATAATACAGATTATAGATATTTATGAAAATAATACAAAAAGGTTCAAAATTAAGATGTGATATATTATGCAGGAAAGTGTATACGACATAAGATGAAAGGAATGTCAGGAATTATTAATTATAGTGAGAAAAATTATACATGATAGAAATAAGAATAATGTAAAAGGGCGGCGCAGTGGTGCAGCAGTTAATGCTGTCGCCTCACAGCAAGAGGTTCTCTGGTTCGATTCTCAGCTGAGGTGCCTTCTGTGTGGAGTTTGCATGTTCTCCCTGCATTCGTGTGGGTTTCCTCCGGGTACTCCGGTTTCTTCCCACATTCTAAAGACATGCTTCTAGAGCATTTCTCCCCGGGCCTCCGCTAGTCGGATTTTCCCAGTTAACAAATGTTAAATAAATAAATAAATAAAACTTATGGTAGGTGATATTAATAAGGTATTTGATTCTATACAGCATGATATTTTGTGGAAAATAATAGACATGCACAATATTAATAAGATGAAGCAAGTTTGTATAACAGCTTATGAGAATATTAAAATACGGGTGCTAATTAATGGATGGATAAGTAAAGAAATAGATATGAATAATGGTGTAAGGCAATGGTGTCGTATGAGCAGTATTTTATTTGCTTTGGTTATGAATACAGTTGTTAGATATGTAAATCTAAAATGAAGAATGAAAAATATAAAATTCAAACAGAAATTAAATTTCCAGTTATGATGCCTTATGCTGATGATAATATTATTATAACAGCTAGAATGGATTAGAGAAGTTATTGTCTATTTAGCCAAAAGTTTAAGAGAAATGGGTATGATGCTCAGTAAAGAAAAAAGTAAAGGACTGGATAATGCAATTAAAATAGCAGTTGTTCAATTGTCTATAAAATAAATTTGTGTTTTAAGGATAAATTTTGATAAAGAAGATCATAAAAAAGGATGGACTCTAATAATAATAAAGGAAATAAAGGATATTTGTATATTATGGAAACGTATATTATGGAAAATGTATAGACTAACATAAAATAAAAAGTATATCTCATTAATTCAGTGTTATTAGCAAATATAGCATATTTGTCTAGTGTCATCATAATCCCTGGAGAATATGAAAAACTGTACTACAAACATTTTTTATCTTTTGTATGGTGATAATGACTAAATACTGTTAAGCGGGGTGTTTTATACATATATGGAAAATGGAGGATTAGGTTTGAAAATCCAATTCTGTATGCTGTGTCATTACATTTATATACGATATTGAAATGGTTAAATGGAAAGAATGAGAAATTAGTGACAATTATATTAAAGTGCAAGTAAAAGGAACTTTGGGAAAATATAATACATAATAAAAGATCAAGAGAATACTTAAAGGAAGAAATAGAGAACTGTCAACAAAGGATAAGACTGTGTAAAATAAAAACTGATGAAGCTGAAGAGGATAGAAAGGCATGGTACAAAAATATTATGAATAATATTATTGTATAAATCTATGGGGAAATGTTTTAGAAGCTAAAATTAAAGCAATTAAAGAAAAGAAAAGGTGGTGTAAACATAATGTTGAATGTCAAGATTTTTTATGGAGGTTGGGAATAATGAAATGGGTCTATATTATATTAGTGAACGCACTGAATTGCGAACGCTATATAATCGACCCACAATCCCCGAAAACCTAAAATGTCGAACACATGGATCAGCGATTTTTTTACCCAGGGAAAAAAAAATCACTGATCCGTAAAAAAAAAAAAAAAAAAAGTGGGAGGCTTCACCCCCCCCAAACCCCCGCTACTTAAATATACCAACTCTGAGATCACACCACAGTGGAGGAAATGGAGTGATTTTTTTTCCCTAGGAAAAAAAAAATTGCTGTTCCGTGCTTTTGGTATTTTGCCATTTCATATAATGACATTCGACTAAACAGAGTTCGCAATTCAGTGCAGTTGCTAATATAATATGGACCCTAATTAAATTATCTGTTAAGGCAAATATGCCTTAAGATGAGAGAATATGTTTATATTGTGAGGAAGAAAGAAAGAAAGAAAGAACAGAACATGTTTTTTAAAATGTGAGAGAGTAAAAAAATACGGAATAAATTCTGTGCATAAAATTGTTTTGAAAGTGTAAAAAATGAAGATAATAAAGATGGACATTATTGAATATGGATATTATGAATACAGAAGTAAGAACTTTCAGACAGATTTAGATAAAAACATTTTCTATATAATTTGGGTCATTTGGAATGGAAGAATTAATGAGATTATGTTTAATGGAAAGCTGATATTGACACATATTAAAGAAGATTAGATTATGGCTATGGAAAAAGGAATGGGAGCTCATAAAATTACAACTTTTGATGCATGAAGTATAAAAATTAATCAAAATAATTGTAGAAATATATATATATATATATATATATATATATATATATATATATATATATATATATATATATATATAAAATCCTTTCCCTTTTCTTTTGTGCAGCCAAATATGCAGGGACTGATAGGAAGTAAGATTGAGGAGAGTGAGAAAAAGAGGCTGTGTATGTTAATGATGTCATGACTGGCAAAGTGAGCATTTCAGGTGAAATGAAGGAGAGTGAAAATTTGAGTATTGTAGCTGGTAAAGTTGCTGAAATGGATATAGATTGTCCAGGCAGTGGAATGCCACACATTCTAATTACTGAGCTACAGGCAGATGGTATATAAAATTAAGTTTTAAGGGACATGATGGCAAAGGTGGGACTAGGTTATGTGAGTGTAACTGTGTGGTCAGATACCGTTGTAGGTGATTTGTTGGAAGAAGTGGATGTTTTGAGTGACTGTGATGCTGTATAGAGGGCTAATGTCAATATGGCAGTGGATTTGAGCCAATAAATCAGGTCAGACTTAAAAAAACTAGCTGGATAACCACGACTGTTTAAACATAAAAGACAAGCGCTTCGCTAGTGCTTCTTCAGGTCTTAATACAAACAACAGTAAAAGGCTCTTGCTTAAATACATAAAATCAATTCAACACCAAAGCAATTAAGTATAATTAGCCTCTTAAAGAGGTATATGCAAATATTTTCACTTTAACCCGAGTGCTTTCAAAGCAGGTTTTAAACTAACAGTACAATTAATTCCTGGTAGCCTATGTGCCTGCAATTGTAGAAGCCATCGCAATTCTATTTGCTCTAGATTATTGTTCATGTCACCCCCTCTACTATTAACATGTACCAATTGTAATACTTTAAAATTAAAATGTTGGCCTGGATGCACCATTATATGTTTTGATAAAGCATTATTTTCACTCTGATTACATATCTCATATAAATGCTTACTAATCCATTCTTTTAGTTTTTATGTGGTTTTCCCCACATAATAACAAGAACAGGAAGCACAAGTAGCCAAGTAAATCAAATGAGTGATATTACAATCTGCATGGAACCTCGGCTGAAACCTAAAGGGTGTATTAGGACATTTAAAATCTTGTTGTACACTTATGATAGGACAAAAACTACACTTCCTGCATGGATATGTACCTGGATTCTTAATTATTTGACAAGAGTTCTTATTATCCTGACATAACAATCTTTTTAAATTAATATTATTCTTATACACAAAATGTGGGGTTGCTCCCACTATCTTAGCTGTACCATGGTCCATAGTTAACAAAGACCAATGCTTCCGAATAATATTCTTTACAGCTTTGTTACTACTAGTGAAACTAGTTACAAAAGAGTGTGGTTACACTCTATTAGGACAACCATTTCTGTTAGTATTATTACCATTCAAAATATTAGGCAAAACAAGATCTTAAATGTCACATTGCACCCCTTGTATTACATGCTTCTTATACCCTCTCTCAACAAAATATTGTTCCATTCGTTCCAGCTCAGTAACAAGTGTATGACTACCTTCACATACCCTTTTAACCCTTAAGAATTGACTTTTTTCAATATTGGGAAAAACATGTTTAGGGTGCATACTGTCATAACTTAGTAGTCCATTACACCAACAGGGTTTCCTATATAAAGTGGTGGTTATTAAACCCTCTTCATCCCTTTGAAGGCTCATATCCAAAAAATTAATACATTGTTGTGAGCTAGTGATGGTAAATCTCAAAAAGTCAGTAGTAGATTCCGTCACAGCAATAAATCTACTTGAAGAATTTTCATCTCCATCCCAAAGCATAAAAACATCATCGACAAAACATCAATATAGTTTGACCCTATAGCCATCAGGATGCTGAAACAAATATTTAGATTCCCAAAAATGCATAACTAAATTCACATAAGAATTTGCACATGGGGTGCCCATGGCGACACCCTATTTTTGCAAATACATTTGCTGTTCAAACATTACTACATTGTTGTTCAATATGAAATCTAAAAATGTACATATTATATCTATAGCCAAAGCACCCCGGGTGTCTATATTAAGCAAAACCTCCCTAATGGCTTCAACACCATACTCATTGGGTATACAGGTGATCAAATTCTTAACATCCAGAGTCACCATTAAAAAAGTTCTTAGTATCAGTTTCATGAATAAATACTTTTAAATCACATTAAAAATGTGTAGTATCTCTCAATATGTTAACAATATTAGGTACAACATCTTTTAATTTATTCTCAATGTAAATGGACTGGGGATCTGTTATCTATTGTTGTGAGCTAGTAATACTACCACTAAACATTCAGCTTTTTCTTAAGTTTCAAAATCAGTTCTGCAAAAGATTCATTTCCAGTCTGTATAAATGCCCTGGGGAAAACCCCAGTACATTAATAATATTGTCTATTGTAATTGGTATCCATAAAAACTTTTAGTTCATTCATAAAACATTCTTTGAACCCTTTAATTTTAACAATATATGCTGGTATTCTTTGCCAATATTAAAAATCATTAGATTTTAAATTAAGTTTAAAGATAATGGCATTGGGATCAAAGGACAAGGTGTTATCAATACTTCTGCTTTTGAGAATAACTCATTAGATACAAAAACTTTATCAATGTTTGTTTGGGTTCCAAATCTATATGAAATATGAGTATAATTTAGAGAATTTGCCAGTTTCAACTCCTGAATGTTTTTAAGATTCATCATGTTTATGAAGTTATTTAGTTGTTTACCTGTAGCAGTTATTTTAATTTTCTTATCCTTTGTAGTATAATTTTCTGATAATATGCAACTAAAATCACCAGCCAATATAATTTTACCTTTAGCATGTAAAGTTATGATGTTCAAGTATTTTTGCTACCTTGGAACCCATTCCAGGAATGGAATAAATGTTAATAAAAGTGTATCATTTCTTATCTATTTTAAGCACAACTAATTCCATCATGCCATTTTGTCTGTATAAAAATAAATCTCTTTAGAAATAGCAAATGACTTCCTCCATAATATTATAGTACCACTCCTTTTAGTATTATAATGTGCATCCACCAGTATGGAATATTGATTACAAGTCAATTTAGCAATCTCTTTCTTTATTAAATGTATTTCCTGCAAAAAAATATATCAGATTTGTTCATTTTAAGATATTTAAACATGCCACCTTTCTTCATTGGATTATTCAATCCATTTGTATTCAATGAGATACAATTATATACTGTCATTGTTAAATCTTGTTTTATCTAGCAAATTTGAATAATAACTTTAATGACAGGCAAAATTCTAATTTAACATATTTTGTTATGGACAAAAAAAAAACTAAACATATTTGATAACAACATAAAAATATTTACAATCCCTAACATGGAATGCGTCATTCCAGGTTTCATGACTTAGTCATTCAAAACCCCATCTATCATCCTCATTAGTTCAGTAGCCATTCCCCTGCTTCTACCTCTAGAAAAGTATATTCAAATGTATTATACTTCTGAATAAACCTCCTCTAATAATAAATTATAGTGTTTTACTTAAATGTAATATTAAATTAACATTAAAGTTATATTCATTTGAAGTCATATATTAATTACATCTAGCTAACCATAATGACCATATATTCTGATATTGTTCCTTCTAGATCTGTTTTCAAGATCATCCAAATTCTCCAAAAGGGAGTTGTTTTGCTTCAATACGTATTCAACGGGGCTTTCATTTTCACTTAATCTGAGGGTGGCCTAATGGTTAAGGTGTTTGCCTTACAAACACAAGGTGCAGGGTTTGAATCTCACAAGGGTTAACTGGCTAGGCTTCAAATGGCTCACAAGGGTGGTTAGCTTAGTATTAATCTATTAACCTATGAACCTAATCCACATCATTCAAAGATTCTTCTATGAGGGTGATTTGATCAGAATGCTTCTTTATGATTTCATTAAGCAGATCAATTTGTTTTTTATTTTCCTTGTTTATACTGTCCATTTATTCTCCATTTTGTCCAGTTTTATTGATATTTCTTGTAAACTGGTTACCAGAAACTGCAACTCTTTTTTTCATTCCATTTTCCTGTGTGGAAGCATTAGAGAGACTCATAGCTGTTCTTGACTGAAGAGAACAACTTCTGACAGGAATAAAAAAAATAAAGTCTTCAAAATCTGTTTTTCTTGCTGAAATCTCTTTATTCCTTAGTTATTGTCACATCAAATGAGTTTTGAAGACAAATTATTTGGTTTAAATGTAAAAAATCCTGTCAGAACAATTGAAGAGAGGCTGAGCAAAAATGTTAAGCTGCTAACTGCTTGGCATCTTAACCATGCCCCCTCTGTGATTTGTTTTCTGATGACTCAATGAAACATTAAGAGAGCAGAGTTTTCTATATATGAATCCACCCTTGCATATTCAGGCTCTGTAATAAAATAACTGCCACATAACCAAGTTTCTAAAGGCTGTGTATACATGTTTTCCCTCCCAACACATTATCCCTTTTAGAAAAGTAGGCTGCGAATGTATCTTAATGTTCTCTAAACTATGGCACTCATCTGAGGTCTGGTCCAGAATCACATACAATATTTACTTAAGGCTTGTTATGTCTTGACAAAACACTCTACCTAAAATAGATTCAAAGCCTGCAAATGGAAGTCAAGTGCCTTTCCATATTATGGTTGGCTGTGAGATTTCTACAACTGCAGAAATGAAAATAAAATGGCTACCTCTCTACTTTGACCAGAATTTGTTATAAAAAAGAGTGGGTGCATGCAATAACAGTCTGCTTTCAACAAGTTCTATTTCCTTATAAAGCAAGCTTGCCACATGACTCATAATATATTTGATACTAGACAAGCAAACTAGCCAGTCGATGGAAAATAAGTAACCTTAATGTCTTTTTTTTAAATAGCATGTTGCACTAAGATGTATGCAGACTGCCTGGTTTGATTCTCATAGCTAAGGGACTGTTTCTTTTGTAAATGTTAATATGTCATGTCAGACACTCTGTGATGATATTTAGTAAATGCTTTCCGTCTATGCATTTGTGTAGTTTTGTTTGTATAAAAAGTAATAGCAATTACAGATACCAAATATGGAATGTTAGTTACTGAGATAAAAAATAGCCTACTTTAAATGTAAAACAAAAGTAAATCTTTACAATTAGCATACAAAAATAAAATATGGAAAAACAATTACAAAAAAAATCAACTAAAACAAAGACCTATCTCAAAGTGTAATAATGCTGTCCAGTGAGTATTGTAAGGAAATAATAGACTTTTGGAAGGTGGGGATGTCATCTGACTTTAGTATACTTAGTGCCTGAAGGTAGTCCATCGTTTCTTTAAAATGCATAGTCTATTAGGTTCATAGAAAGTTACTAGGCTAACAGCCCTAGAACCCTTACTAGCCTACCCATATTTATCCCGAGTTGCACCAATTGTCTGTGGTTGGGTGAGTGAAGTTCACAGAGGTAAGGGCCTATGGTAGTTAATAACAACTTCCTCCATCCAGGAGAGACATGGGAACCACTCCAGGATTTGTGGTCACCCATCCATTTATCTAGGTTGCTTTTGAGGAGGGTCAGGAGGTGCTCTGTTTCATGTGAACTGGAAGCTTGTTCTAGAGAAGTGGCAACCTCTGGGAGATGTATCTCTCTTTCTAATATGACCTATTCATGTCAGAGGCTAGGTTAAGATCCCTGGAGTGACACTCACTCAGTGGCACTCATTCAATTTGATTTACAAATGTGTAGCATTTCCATCATGGCCGGGTCAGAGACTACACTATAAGTTAGGCACAGGTCACCTCTTAGCGATCTGTAGGAGACAGAATAAATTGACAGGGATTTCAGTCTTTCTACATAAGACTTGTTTTGTGTACCCTGTAATTTTTTGATGAGAAACCTCTGTGGTCTCTCCAATTTGTTACAGATGTCTGGTGAAGTACATGCAAAATGGAGCATTGTACTCAATTATTGGTCTTATGAGGGCCGAGAATAATGGAATTATAGCATTCTTAGATCTAGATGTGATGCCTTTACTTATAAGATGTGCCACGTACAAGGATTTCCTTACTACTGTGGATACGTGGTGATCAAAGTTCAGGTTGCTATCAACATGAGTACTCAGGTCACATAGCACTGCATCTACACTTAAGGGGGGTGCTGTTTATAATGTAATTAGCTGGGATGTCAGATTTCCCAAAGGGGAATAATAATGCATTTTTTTGCATTTAGTTTTAATCCATGGTTTTGGCATCAGTCATTTGTCTGCATTAACCCTGTCTGCAGTATCTTAACATTGTTGGAGGACTCAGTGATTGCTCCCAATTTGCAAATGTCAGTGAACTTGGTCAGCCACAGGCCATCCAAGTTTGCCTGGACTTCTGAGAAATAAATACCAAACAGTAAGGGGCCCAGCACAGAATGCTGGGGTATCCCACTGGTGACTGGTCATTTGCTAAAGGTGAAGTCACCCACTTTGACAGTATGTGTCCTGTCGGTGAGCCAGTTGACTACCCATCTGGTAATGTAGGGGTTAATTCCCAAATGGGAAAGTTTCTGTGTAATACCTGAGTGGGGGATTGTGTCAAATATCTTGGCTAGGACAAGATAGGTGGTATGTACTGTCTTTCCCTCATCCAAAGCCTTGGTGACTTTCTCAAAGAAGTCAACCATGTTTAACAGGCATGATCCACCTTTAATGATTCCAAACTGGGTTGAGTCTAGAGTTTGGAGATTACCTCTGTCTTTGTTAATAAAGTCCATAATGATTCTTTCTATGGCCTTGCAGATGAGGCTAGTCAAGCTTATGGGACTATAATTCCCAGGGTCAGTTAATGGTCTCCCTTTGTACAGAGGGATTACTGTTGCTGTTCTCCATGCCACCAGAACATAGCCAGTTCTCAGACTGTGGTTAAACAGGGATCCAAGTGAGTATGCTAGGTCATGTTTTAAGCTGTTTAAAAGGCAACCGGTGATTTTCTTTGGTCCCATTGATGCCATGTTTTTGGCCTTGGAGAGCACCAATTCACTGAGATGACCTGCTCTCTTGAGATAATTGGCTAAGGAATGGTGGCAGGGATACTTTGCGGGATGGCTGGGGGGGGCCAGGGGGTGACGTTTGCTCCAAATCTGTCAGCTAGCAGGTTGGCTATTACCTCCAGTTGAATATGGGTTGTGCCATTCACAACCAGTTCAGCACATAGCTGGGTATTGCCTTTTAGATTTCATATGCAGTTAAAGAATGCCTTGTGATTATCCTTAGCTAGGGAGGCCATTTTTGCTTCATAATTAGCTTTGGAGGAATTGACAAGAGCTCTAATTTGTTTAAGCTAGATAGGGATTTCTTCCTCTGCTGAGCCAGTTCCCAATTGTTCTTGGATGTTAATTTCCTTTTATTGTTGTATAGCCTGTTTATACTAGGTGTCCACCAGGGTGGCTTGTTTTTTTCAGCAAGACCTGATTGTAATCCAGCCAGGTACCGCCGATGCTATACAACTGCTTAAGTGGTTATACAGGGCATTGCTGTACACCTCTGCATAGGAGTCTGTGTTATCTGCTTTTTAGAGGGGCCTTTTAAACTTCTTATACCATCACTTAGTAGGAGGTAGTTTGTCTCTGAAAAATTCTTAAGAGTTTTTGAGCTTGATGGGGTATCTGGTCTTATAATTACATAGAATGACACTGATATATGGTCCGATCTTACCAGTCAGGACATCACATGGGGGGTGTGATGTTCTCCCATGTTAGTGAGCACTATGTCTAGGACATTTGAGCCTCTTGTGGGTGTGCTGACTAGCTGTTTCAGAGCATTTGCACTGACAAGTCCAAGATCCTCTGAGCCAGCATGTCCGTGGTTATGTATGTTTCCCAGCTGATGGTAGGATAATTAAAGTCAGCTATGAATAAAGTGTTGGGCTGTATGATAAGTGACTACAGTACATCCAGGTATGCACTATTCTTTTTCTGTTTCATGGTGGGGGACCTATAGTTAGCTATGATGTGGTAGGGGGCTTTGCCTACAGTTAACTGAGCATGGAATAGCTCAAGAGAGTCATACTGTTTGATCCATCTTCAGGGGCGGCTCGTGGCATCGGACTGCCAGACTGCAGCCCCCTCAGTTGTTTTTGGTATTGTTTACATGATTTTAATTTAATGTAAAAAAAAAAAAAAAATCTTTTTTTACTTTAAATTTCGAGTCCGCGACTATTGCGCACCTTAACCGCGGTTATAAACCGCTTTTTTTTTTTTTTTTTTTTTTTACATTGCAGCCCGGAGGAGCAATTAAGGCATCATTGTGATGCCCAGAAGTCTATGCGGCAGCGGTTCCAAACCGCATAGACTTGGAAGGGACTCGGACTGCGACGTCCGCAGGCACGTCAGTCATGACGTGCCTGCTGGGCTAAAGCCTAAATGCTGCTGATTGGTTGTCGCTCTCTTCCCGGGCTTTATGTGCTGGGAAAAGAGCAAGAATCAGTCAGTCAGTTGTCGGCTAGTTTCTGGATTGACGGTATTTTACCTTTATTAAAAAATTTTTTTTTTGCTTTGCCATTGGATTGAACCAGATGGGATTTTGGGTGTGCTAGAGAGAGAATGAAGGAAGAACAGAAGAAAGAAGAACAGAAGAACAGAAGAAAGAAGAAGAAAAAAGAAGAAAAGAACAGAGTGAAGGTTCAAGAATTAAAGTAAGTATACTGTTAACATTACTTTTCACCCCAGCAGCTTTGATTTTTATATTGTAACATGCGATAATTCTTTTCTTATACAGCAAATATTTTGAATTGCTGTAATATTGTTATTATTTGTCGTGCAAATCTAGACAATAAATGTGCATTATGGGAATCAGAGTATATGAGCAGAGTTTTGAGCGAGGGCAAAAGACTCCTGATCTAATCTTACTAGATTTATATATTTTTCCTATGATTAAATTGCTGACAAATTTTGTTTTAGCTATGACATGCTTTTGAATGTAAATGTAGTTGATTTTTGTTGTAGTCCAACCCCCAGAGTCTGCCATTTAATCACAGTTGCATGGAAATGGATTTAGTGTATATAACTTTTAAGTAAAGTGGTGTGGTGGGTAGACCCTCCCAAGTCAATACATGTTTTTGTTTTTGTTCATGCTTTGTTCAGATGGGGAAAAGCTGTAAATGCAGGTAGTTTTTGTTTTTTGAAGCTACAGTGCAGTAGGAGTGATTAGAGATGGCATGTGATGTTTTTGTATGGGAGTCCAGTTGATGGCATAGCCAGTGGTTTGTGGTCAACTGTATTGCTATTAGGTTCATATGTTAAGAACCATTTACTAAGATGTTGATCCATAAGGATAGTTAGAAACCTAGCCATGCATTCCTATGAAGTTTGTAGCCCTTATAGTTTTAGTACAAATAACCCAAAGATGGGGAGAACATGTACATGTTGTCCCTCCTTTGTAGAAGCTTGTCTTATGGGCTTTTGAAATGAGACACTAACTCTTAGATATGTTATAAGGTGGATGCCTGTGTTGTATGTTTGTGAGGTTGCTGAGGGTATTTGTTTCTTAAGTAGCATTTAGGAGACCTTTGTGGTTTAGGTAGGTTATGGACTTCATAGTATGTACATCTATGTGTGGTCTGATCTGTATGTGTTAGATTTAGTTTGGTGTTGTACTGCCAAACTGCTTGTTATTTGTAGCATCTTCATGTGAGAGGCTTACCTCTGTTAGCTTTAAAAAAACTGCATCTCTCACACAGTTAAGTTAGTTTCTTTAATCAGTAGGTGACTATTAAACATGAGATAATGGCTACATTGTCTCAGGATGCCTATTTCAAGCAAGCTGGCTAAAGATATATTTGGAAAGTGCAAATCAATGGTTCTATATGCTTAATGATATTGGCTAAAAGGGGAGTAATGCCTTAAGAGAGCTGGCGGTGCTATCAGTCTGGTAGTGGAGATAATGCTGGTCTCAACACAGCTGCTTACAGCTAGGAATCTATGATCCTTTACTCATTCTTTCACCAGCAGCAAAAGACTGGCATTTATCCCAAGCTGCTTCCTGCAGTGTAGCATTAACCCAGACATTGGGTTTAAGTACACTTGCGGGAGTATTTTCTTACTAAATGCCCTGGAAAGAACCTACAGCATCTTGATGCAACAGACAGCTAAGCTACACAAAGGCCCTAAGAAGTTCTCACCAAACTGCAAACAGACCACTCCGTGAAGTCCCACCCACACTTGATTGTATGTGTTTATGTGCTTTCTATTCCAGTCTTTCCCTCCACATCCCATATATGTGCTTGTTGAATGTTGAGTAACTATGTAAAATGTACTTATTGCCACTAGGACATCAAAAATCCGAAAAATCAAACATGGTTATTGAGTGATTCTCTTCAAAGGCTTCTCAAGTATCTCAGCAGATTAGCTGGGTGCACAAGTTGTTCATTTCAAGTGCTAAACAAATATTTCCTCTGATATAATAGCGTTTTGCAAGACTCTGCTTGGTTGCTTATGTGAACACTAATTCAATAGCTGAAACTTAAGTTAGTTAGATGAGACAAAGTAGTAAATGACAAATAATCTATAAATAATTGTGGAATTTAGTTTTCCTCTTGGGGTTGGTGGGGAGATCGGATTTCCTACTTATTTTAATGACTATAATACTGTACATCTTAAAAATCATAGAAATTGTGTCATGCCCAGAATCAATTTTTATTTGACTGAAGTCATTGTATCATTAAAATAGTTGGTCCTAATAACACAATCTGCCAAACACCGAATGGCTTTTTAGCTGTCCTTAATTTTGCAGAATGTTCTGGTTTTCTGTCATATTTTTATACTGTTGATTTATGTTTCTTATTATTCAGAAAATGCATGTTGTTGTTGCAGTGTCTGCTGCTCTGTGTTTAAGTAGCAATGCTTTAATGACCATAAGGTAAGCTTGTCTGAGATTGTAAGATGCAAGAAAGCATTAATAAGCTTACTGTTAAAGAATTGCCAACATTGAAAGCCTTTTTCTTAGTGCCATGCAGAGAATATTTACATAACTAGATAACATATAAGCCTTAGGTATTGAAATGCATATGACAGCATTTGTAATAAAGGATAGGATTACAGTATTTTCAGAAGCTCATGACATTTGTTGGAGAATTGCAGTCATATTTGCAGGCTTTACCCATAAACTAAACAGAATGCCAATCTATCATGTGTGGTCTATAACCTGTGCAATAATCCTTTAAGCAATTTATCTAGAGTTTGTTCATTTTTTACTTTGATCACATTTACCCCATGAAATAAGTAGATAGTTGTCAGGTAGCAGGTCTTTTTTGGATAAGAAACTTTTTTACAAGTGGGGGTATCACAGAGATTGCTACTTTCAGCATGTTACTTGGTACTTTTATAAAGCTGAATATAAATTATAATTAGAAATGCAGTGCAAGGAGAAGTGGTTTGGGTTGAGATCTGCTTGTTTTTTATACTTGATTTTGACTGGCATTCCAGTAATGTATTTTAAAAGTAATTTATTTTTTCATGCCTCACAACCTTTTTGTTTCCATCTAGATATTAAGGAAGCTGTAATGTAGCCAATGCATTGAAATGTGTTTTTTTTTCTTCTACACTTCATTTAGTCTTGATTGGACTCTCATAATGTCGGTTTGGCACCCAGGGCAGTGTATTTAAAGTCCCAGTTTTTGTGGTTTTGAGCATAGCCCCACCCCTTTCTAGTTGGTCACACCCCCTCCCTTTGGCCCCACCCATTCACCTGTCCCCTGCAGCCCCCCTTTGATTTGAAGTCACCAGCCGCCACTGTCCATCTTGAGGTATACTTATTCTTAATGAAGTTTGATATACTTCCTCCTTTGGTTCTTTCAAGCTCAGTTTGTGGTCTGAACATATGGAAGGCATTGTAGTCCTGCACAGCCAGGGTGCTTTCCATATATTTGAACCATGTCTTGGTGACTGCACTGATGTCATCATCTTCCAAAGTGAAAAGTGGCTCCAGGGAATGCAGTTTCTTATTTAGACTCCTAGCATTAAGCAGCATTACTTTAAGTTATCTAGAGAGGATATTGTTATGTTGGGAGGTTGGGCATCATTCCAAATAATACCCTAGCATGATGACTCCAAAAGCATATTTTATTACAAGAGGCTGTATTGGGGTACATGTCAGAGGATCTTGTGTTCTAGCATTTTTTGTGAGCATTTGCTAGGAGAATTTTCAAGAATCTTAACATTGCCATTAAAGGTATGCATAAAAGCTCACCTGATGTGTTAGCTACATAGAATTTTGTCTCCAAGATTTGCAGACATTTTTATCTTTCATTGGTTGTAGCAGGAGCATTAAAAGAAAAATATTCTGAATAAACATGTCATGATTCTTACACTGCTTAAGACATCCATAATCTATAATTTTATTCAACATTTGTTAACTGGGAAAGTTCGACTTGGAACAAAGCCAATTTTCAGTGGAGGCTCAGGAAGAAACGCTGCAGACACATGTTTTTGTAAAATGGGAGGATACTGGAGCCCCCAGAGGAAACCCACACAAATGCAGGAAGGACATGCAGACTCCGCACAGAAGGCATTCCAGCCGAGAATCAAACTGGAGAACCTCTTGCTGTGAGGTGACAATGCTACTGCTATACCACTGGACAATGGCTTTAAAACAGCTGAGGTAGGGCCTGCATGCTCTTATCAACTCCTAGCAACACTGTCAACTGAAATTGATGCTATTCCTCTTTCTACATTGTTTTTGTAGTTAATCATATTAGATATGTAACGTCCTTTATTTTGTGCATAAAATATACAAAAAATGAGTAGTTAGGACTTAGAGCATGAGTGCTAACCAAGCTGGGAGCTGGTAAAGTATCTGTTGTAGACATTCAGACTGATGTACAGTATTTTATTTGTTTATTAATTTATTGCTTTTGTTGACTGAGAAAGTCCACCTGGGTAGAAAAAAATGTTTTCAGTGGAGGACTGGGGAGAACACCTCCACAAGATACATAGAAAAAGTAACATACATACATAGTATAATCAACTGTTTAAGCATAATTATTAAGCATAATGACTGCTTGAGTACATAACAGTGAGAAAATAAAACTATTCACAAGTTACATATGAATAGTCAGCATACAAACATATTGTAATTATGATACAGGCAATATAATGATTTGAGAAATTGTTCAAAGGTAGATTAGAATGAGTGTTTTTAGGCTAAAAAGTGCACAGCTATAGTATTTTATAATAGTAAGACAGTAGTTTAGTAAACATTTATAACAATGTGAAGTTGAAGAGAGTATAATACAGTGTATATGGCCAAGCAGATAAAATTGTACAGAATAGGATGGATTACCGGCCGAATAGTCATTTTCGAGCAGGATGGGATAGCGTGAATAAAGACAGTTTAGGGGAATTAACCAGGTGTGATACATGAGCAAGGCCGTGAAACCTTCAGGTGTTGTATCACTAGCTGCCTCAAAGATTTCAGGTTGTTAGTTTTTCTTTGTATGAGGAGAATTGAATTCCAAACTTTAGAGATGTGAGAGAAATACAGTGATTTACTTGCAGAATTGTTTGATTTAATTAGGTGCAATAAGAATGTGTTTGCAGAGCAAAGGGTCCTAGATGGCGAATAAGGCTGAAGAATATTTTTTAGAATTTCATATTTTTCAGGTTGGAAAACTAGACTATTTTTAGTTGTGTGAATATTAGATAGTGAAGCAAATCTAACCAAGTTATCTGTTTCAGTACCATGAACTGATGGGATCTATAATGCATATCAGTTGCGTATTTAGCTATTTTCTTATATTGCTTTTCTGGTAATTTGGATAACTTGCATGTTGACAAATATAGAAGAAAGCATATAGGAGTGTGCGTAACAGTAGAGTATAATACAACTAATGGTTTACCTATCATAGTCAGGTAGGGTTTGGCTTGATACAGGGTGCCAAGGTTTTGTACGTTTTCCTTATAGCTTGCCTTATGTGATTGTCAAATTTCATGGCATCATCTATGATGACATTTAGAAGATTGGGGTGAGTTACAAGTTCAATTTTGGATTAGCTGGAAGAAGTATTGGTGAAGAAAGTTTTGTTGTTAAGAGTATTGTTTAGGTGTGAATAGAATAAGGTTGGTCTTCTTGGGGTTTAATAGTAATTGAGAGTTAATGAAGCCATGTTTGAAAAGAGTTGAAGGATTCCTGTGTTTGGGTTTGAAGTTGGTGTAGATTTTTTTGCAGTGCAGTTAAGTGTGGAATCATCAACATACTGAATAATGGTAGCATTTATACTTGTGGTATGTAATTCATTTGTGAAAGCATCAAACAGCAAGAGACTGAGGGGAGATCCTTGAGGTACCCCTGTGTGCACTGAGAGAAAGGGAGATGTGTCATTTTCCCATTTCTCAGCTTAGACTCTATAACTGAGGTGGCTACCTCAGCTATTGAACCAGGTGAGGCATGAGTGTTGTAGTCCTAAGGAGGAAGGTTTGTATAGTAATGTTTTGTTAGACATGGTGTCAAATGCTTTTGAAAAATCTAGGAAAAGTGCTGCTACTAAGTTCTCTGTGTTCCTGTTCCTGTTGATGGTGGTAGCAAAGCCGAGTAGAGTTATTGCAATGTTATGATTTGAAAAAAAGCAAAGCACACTTCACAACGCAGAACCTTTTAATCAAGTATAACAAAGCTTTCAGACATCCATTCCTTCCTCAGTGTTACTGGATGTCTGAAAGCTTTCTTATACTTGATTAAAAGGTTCTGCGTCGTGAAGGGTGCTTTGCTTTTTTTCTTGTTGGGATATTTTGCACTACTTCACTTCACCATCTTGCCCATATTTTTCATTTTGAAATGCTATGATTTGGCCAGAAACCATCTATTTACACATCCAGTTTCAGAAAAAGAAAAAAAAAAAACATTTTCAAAATACACATTGAAAACAAATCCTTACACTTCATGCAAAATATAACAATAGTTGCAAACATATCATACCCACATTCCCCAATCTGGCCTTTATTCCACATCCACTTCTTTGTTTTATTCATAACGATACTATGATCCTATATCTGGTTATACAAAAGTTCTTTGCGTCTCATACTCCAAATATTCCAAACTATACTAAACAATAAACTGTCCAATAGAGCTTCTTCTTCCCCTTCAAATCCTTATAATACTCATAAAACACCATTTCCACATCAATTATTTAGATATTTCTTTATGAAATTCATCATAATATAAATTTCAGTTTTGTTTAATTCTCATACATTCAAGAAATACATACTCTGTTGTTTCCTCTGCATTACATACCCTACATAACCTTATTACTGAGTATATTGCATTTCCCCTTTAAATGGTATTTTTTTAATATCAGTCTCTACAAAAAAACTTTTACTTTTAAAACATGCTTAAGTCTGTCTTATCTCCTTCTACTATTTTAATATTATTATCTGCACCTTCTGATTTTAACATAATACAGTTTCTCCATAATCCCTTCATACCACCTCTTTCTATCATTTTTACATTCTACTGCAAATCCCATCTGTAACAACTTCTTGATAGTCTGTCTCTCATTAACATTTTCAAACGTTTTCCTCTTTCAAGTTCAGTTCTCATATTCCTTTATACTTCTCCCACATAGATTTTCACACACACACACACACACACACACACACACACACACACACACACACACACACACACACACACACACACACACACTCTTTTACCTCACCATTAATTTTAGTTAAAATCTAATGTACATGCAATTATGCCAACTCACAATAGGATTCTTTAACCCTGACCCACCTTTCTTCGAATCACAATTTAATACCCCCTTTTATTTTAGTAAGCCTAGAACACCAAATAAACTTGAAGCTCCTTCTCCAGATTCTTATGAAAACAACAAATGCCCAATAGATATCTTAATTTCCTTAAGCAAGCAAAATGAATTAAATAAACCTTGTAAAAATGATAACTCAAAAGTCTTCCACAAATTAATAATACTCTCAAGTTTTAATCACAAACACTCTCATTACTTCCTCATTATTCATGACTTCCAAGCTCAACCAGTAAAAAAATTAAGGTAACTCACAGACAATTTTTACCACTTCCTCAAACCCCTTATACTTTTTATTATCCAAAGTCCACCAGACACTTTTCAGAATAATACCCAGTCTCTATAATACCCTATTCTATCCACCTTTTTCCTTCCACAATAACTAGCAAATCATCTGCATATGATATATAAAATGATTCTCAACATATCTATATACCATAAAAATTACTTCTTTCACCCTAACACTACCATTACTCAAAACAGCATTTATTTATCATAAGTGAAAACAAAATATCACTTAATGGACCGCCCGTTTTACCCCTCTTCTTATTTCTATCACCTTTATAAACCAACCATTCACCTAAAGTTTCACTGAAGATCTATCGCATCATATGCCTTCTCTATACCACATAAAGCAATCATTCCCTCTCCGCCTACATTAATATCATTAACTACTTCTTTAACAATTAACAAATCCTTAACACTCCTGCCTTCTATCCCATATATATCCTGCTCAATCATCTCATCAATTGCCTTATCCTTCTTTGAATTAGTCTCATAAAAACTGTTATAATCTAAATGTCAAGGGTCTCTAATTTCTAATATTCTATTTCTCTCCTTTCTTATAAATAAAATTCATTCATATTTTCTTCACAAATCCTCTCATCCTTAATACAATATTCTAACCACTCATTCATAACTCTAAGAAAAAGACACTGCCTTCATTCCTCTGTATCTACATAAGATTCATATCCTATTCCATCAGCCCCAGTAGCATTCATCCTCTTTATAATTTTGAAAGCCTCATTTAAATCCTCAGTCTTTATTGGTTCACCTAACACTTTCCTATCCTCTTATCCAACTTTTCCTTTTCTCCAGCGTTTCCAAAATTCCAAACTAGCCTTTCCTTCCCCGCCCCTTTACTATACAAATCCTGCACATATCATTAATTTTATACATCACCCACAAAACTTTAACGGATTTAATTTTACCTTCATCATGTTTCACTTTTTCCCCAAAATGGGGAACCCCCCACTTTTATTTTGTAACATATATTCTGCTTATAAATCATGACTCTAATCTTCCTCTCATTCTCTTCATAAAATTAATTTTGTTTATCCTTTCTACTATTCCCATCTGCTAACAAACATTCATTATACTCATCAACCAACTGTTTATATCTATCTTTTTTCATTTCCCAAATTTCTTTTCTGTACCAGTATACTCCGTTCTATATTTCAGTCACATTCCCATAAAAAGGAAGTATAGTCAAATGATCTTCCCATAGTCTTTTCATCTAATTTTTAAACCAACTTTCCGTATCAACTTCACCAAATAATCTTTTTTCCCCTTTCCCTCTTTTATATAACCTTCAACATTTGAAAAGTCATATATAGTAGCACAGTGGTCTGAAAAGGAAAACTCAGCAGTCTCTGCTCTTACTTCATATAGATCATATGAAAACAAACAAAAAAATAATAATCTATCTCATTCCTAATATTGCCCATCCTGTATGCCTATGTTCTTCCTTTTCCTCAATTTAAAAAAATAACTTCATAATTTTCTACAATTCTGAATTTCCTTGTTTCCTCCCTCTTCCTTAAATTACAATTAAAATCTCCTATGACAATAATGTCCACATCAGTCATTAAAAACTTAATTATTACTCCAAACAGAATTCGTCTCTCACTATAGATTTCTACAGCACCACAACCCTTCATAATTTAGTTCCCTTCCTTAAATCACATATTACATGCCTCATAGGTTTAATAACAATAAAACATGAAGAAATGCAAATAAAACTTAGTAAGGAATATTTCAGAAGACTTAAATTAATCCTGAAAACAGCACTGACATCTAGGAACAAAATTCAAACTATAAACCAATTTGCTCTTCCTGTCCTAACTTAGAGTTTTGGAGTGATTGACTGGCCCCAAAACATGTTGGATAGATTAGATAGGAAAACAAGAAGGATGCTTCATGCTCACCAAATGATTTATACAAATCAGTGCATACCAATATTATATATTCCCTGTTCTGAAGGAGGGATGGGCCTCCTTGAAATTGATTATATGTATAGATCTGCAATTGTGGGACTCCACACATATCTGCTGACCTCACAAGACCCAAACGTAGTGAGAGTTTTGAAACATGAGGAGAATAAATCTAAGACGACTTCCCTACTTAATTTAGCAGAAGCATATAGGCATCAAGAAGGAATGGGAAGCAAACCAGAAGTGGATAAAAATCAAGCAGAATCTGAATGTGCCAAAAAACAAAAGAATGTATATAAGGTGAAGAACCAGATGAGAAGGCAAAAAATGTGGAAAAAGCATAAATATAGTTGCAAGTATAGAAAACATCTGGAAGAACCTCATGTTGATCAGGAATGAATGCAGGAATAGTTAAGGAAATGTGAATTCAAACCAAGAGATGAAAGGTTAATATTGGCAGCCCAAGATAGTGGGATAGGTACATGCTGGTTTACAAAGTCCATTGAACATGTGGGAGAAACAGACAAATATAGGTTTTGCAAAACCGAATTGCAAACAGTTGCACACCTTGTTGCTTGTTGCGACATACTAATGGAGAAGGACTGTATACTGAAAGGCATAATAATGTGCAAGATTGTTGCACTGGAGATTGTGCAAACATTAGGGTATTGAAGTGACTGAAAAACACTGGAAACATGAGCCACAAAGCATCATAGAAAATGATGAAGTTTATATCACTTGGGACCACCCATTACCAACAGTTCAAAAAACAGATGCTAGAAAACTGGATATAGTAGTTCAAGAAAAGAAGTAGCACTGATCATTGAAATCGTCACACCCAGTGACTACAATGTCTTGCGTACAGAGAGACACAAAGTCATAAAATATCAGGATCTGCAGGCAGAAATGAGAACAATGTGGAAGAAAGATATCCAGACAGTTCCAATAGTAGTAGGAGGAACAAGAGTCTACAATCATATTTAGATATATTACCAGTCCATGCAAGTCTGTACGAACTGCAGAAGGAATCATTACTGGGCACATTGCGGGTGCTCCAAAGATCACTTTTGGCTGACATCAAAGATTGAAACAATACTAATTTCATGAACATTAATTGTACTTTGACTTAGGAATGGGGTCCATTCCAGTCATGGTATTAGAAACCCAAAAGACTTGGAGAAATTAAAAAGTTTCATAACAATTATGTTTACCATTAATATAACCTTTTTCTTCAGCATGACAGCTATTCCAAAGCAATTATCTTCCCCAAAATTCCAAATTACTTTTCCCCAAACAGCTTCAGCTTGCCTTCTTTGTTTAATATTTATCAATTTAATATCAAACAGCATACATCATTTACACTTATTCAGTCAAGTAATAGCTCTCAACATATGCTTTTCACTAATAATGCTACTTACATTTAAAGATAAAATTCTAACATTATGCTTTGTCTTTTTTAACATTTTTTCTGCAACAACTTTGTCTTCCTTTTTCTTACCCTCTTTCCTATTATACTGTTTTCATTATCCTGCTCTTTCCAATCTCCTTCTTCCATTTTTTTCCCAAAACTTCTGATTTATTTTCCTTAACTCTACCATTTTCATCTCTTTTTCTCCACCCCTTTCACCATATTCATTCCTTCTTCAATTGACACACCTATACTACCCTCTTTATTTTACTTTTAAATACATGTACAATTCCCCTTGAATTTCAGCTTCTCTTTCCCCTGTCTTGGTTAATTTATAATCAAACCAGAAAATATCTTTACCCTTACATTGTCTACAAAAAAGTAAACATTTCTTATTAGAGTGCCCAAGATCCCCACATTGAAAACAACATATTTTGAGTCATTCAATTAAATAATTCTCTTCCTCACAATGACTACAAATTTTAGGTTGACCACAGTACCTTAACATACCTTTCTTCCCATTTATATCACAACTTAGTAAATGTATAATTTGACCATTCTTATTTTCCAAAAAAAACTTTCTTTCATCAAAGTATTTCTTAATATCATGCACAGCCCTATGTTTTCCACAAAACAAACTTTGATTTCATTTTTTTCAACATCTGTAGTTTTAAACTGCATTTTTAATTTTCATCTAAACCTGTTATCATAACCTTTAATAACATATTTATTCCAAGTGGCATCAAATGATTTTTGTTTCAAATACTACCAATGGTGAGGTTTCAGATGTCATTTTATGGGATACCTTAAAGGCTTATATTTATGGAAGAATAAAAAGTTGGTATTTAATGAAGAGAAATGAATGGGGTAATGAATTAAAGCTACTTCAAAATAAAATTGACAACCTTAAATTGAAACTAAAGTCTTCTAATGCAAACATAGTTGAAGACATAAACGTTTTGAATCAAAAATACATAGAAATATTATCTCACAAAGTTGCAACAAATTTAGAGAAACTCAAATTACAAACCTATATTGTAAACTCTAAAAGCATATACAGATTAACCATAAGGGCAAAGATTATAAATAACATAAATCACAACAAAGAAATCACTTATCAAGCTAATAACAAGACTAAAAGAATTATAGACTTGAAAAGTATTTTAGAAGCATGTAATTGGCATTATGAAGAAATAAATAACAAAGATGTATTTTTGGACAGTTCTGAAGCAACTGACTGCTTCATGGAAGAAAATACAAAGCAAAAAGTATTGAAAGAACAAATAACAAGTTAGATAAATCCATTAATTTCAAAGAACTAAAGGACCAAATAAAAAAACCCAAAAAACAATAAAGCTCTGAGACTGGATGCTTTAATTTCAGAATTATATAAAATGTTTCCTGACAGCATTTTAAAAGTATTAGTGAACACATTTGAAAAAATCAAAAATGTATTAAATATTCCACCTTCATAGAAATACTTGTTGATTTCCCCTATTCTAAAACAAAATAAAGATCATAGATTATGTTCCTCATATCTACTTATCATATTATTAAATATAGATTATTACATTTATATGGGTATTTTGGCTAAATTATTGAATAATATAATACCAAATTTAGTTAAAGATGACCAAACTGGCTTTATCTTAAGGAGAACAGTATAAGATAACAGAATTAGACTTATATCCCTAATAGATTTTGCCAATAAAAATAAAAAGGAATTATTGATATTAAGTTTAGACATTGACAAAGACTTTGACTTGATTAACTGGATATATTTACAAGAAGTACTTAAACAGTATAATTTTTCTTCTAACTTTATAAAAATTATTATGAAATTATATAATAATACCTTCTCTTTTGTTAAAATTGGATATCTTCTTTGTGGTTCCTTTAGAATGGTGAAAGGAACAAAGCAAGTATGTCCAGTATCCCCATTATGGTTTGCTTTGGCAATAGAATCCTTTGCTATATATATTAGGACAACAATGGGATATTAAGCAGATTGCTCAACCTGCTGTCTCTTTTAGTCCCTGTTCATTGATACAGCCTTGAAACATCGCCATGCATCTTTAAAAACTAATCCAGTCAACTGTTTTCCCCTGTTAGGCTTCCTACCTTTCCATACTGTTTTACTTTCACTCTGAAAACCAAGTTGAAAAACCTCTAGCTGTCTCTGAAATGATGATGTCACATCTGCCAGAGCTCTTGCTCTAGCTACAGGGACATTTCCTCCCCAAAGTGATGTAATCCCCACCTGATTTGCATGCTGTATAGAAGAGCCAGTAGACCTCCCACATTGTGATGTCAGAGCTGCCTTGCCCAGCCCACTCTTAACCTAGCAAAAATATCAAACTATAATCTCACTTTTCTGAAGAGCCCTACCGACATGTGACAAAGTACAGGCAGATGCACAGTAACAGCTGCAAAAACTAAGAGCATAAATTTGCAATGACCATGCGTAGACATTAACTGCATGTTTTTACATAAGAAGCAGATGTCTGTCACAATTAATCGACAACATGACATCAGATTACAAGTAGTATGCAATACCATAATTTTCCTAAATTACCACTTAAAAAAGCATGTGGGTGCTATCATGCAAGTCTGTGAAATATTTTGTGTTTATAGTGCATAATTTGTTAGCTATTTAACCAAACAGGAATGAAAAATAAGTGGGAGTTTGATGTTTTGCAAAACAATGATTATTCCCAGTGCTATGGAGCTTGGTTCTAAATTTGACAGGAGGAGTGCAACAAAAAAAATCTTCCACTGTAAGGAAGGAAAGGCTGACAAGAAAACAGTAGTCTAGTCACCTGCTGTGAGCTGTCAATCACATGCAGATAATGGGCCAAATTACCCTTAGCTGTTTGACAGCTAGGGAAGGTAGGTGTGAAGGGGGAGGGGGATACCTTGAAGAACTAGATTTCAGCCTTCACAAAAGAAATCATTATCATTTCTAAGAAGAAAGAGCAATAAAATGCACTTTTCAATTCTGTTCTGTAGCATTTGTACTGCTTGTGTTTGAAGTAGTCATTGAAAAAGGATAACATTTTAACCAAAAGTAGGTGACTATAACACAGCAGTTAATCCCTGTAAAATCAGTGGACTGATAGGAACTTTAGGGAAACTGTGGCAGATCTGATGCAATTTTTTGGAGACAAACAATGCATTCTGGGATACTTAGAGGCAGACTAAACAGTCAGAATTATTTGAAGATGCCAGACCCCATGTGGTCAGCATCAGAAATTGTGTATAAAAATATCTAAAAAGCTCTAAATAGTCCCAGAGTGGTGTTAAAATGTAGGAAACACCAAACCATGATGAAATAAACGTGTTTTTTGAGTCGGTGGGTGCGGTTGTCCTTTAAAACAATAATGAAATAAAGAGCTTTTCAATTAATGATAAGTATAATTCTAAGATCCAATTATTTGCTGATATTTTATTAATATTAATGGTACTGAATCTTCTTTAGAGAATATTATTAAATCAATAAAATGCTTTGAGAAAATTTATGGACTAAATTTTAATCATAATAAAATAGAAGTAATGTTAATAAATAAAAGAAATTACATCTCTGTTAAATAAATATAAAGATTTTAAATGGGGGAATAAATCGAAACATTTAGGTGTTAATATAAGAACTAGTTGTAGGGAAACAGTATCATTAAACTATAATAAACTTAACCAATAATATATCAAAACTACTTGAAAGTTGGGAAAAATGTTTCTTCTCTATGGAAGATAGACTTTTATTAATAAAATGATAATACTACCAAAAAATTGTACCTTGTTCAATCATTATTAATATCTCCACCTAAAAAAATATAAAAAGATTAAACTCCATACTATTAAAATTCCTATGGTATCCTGAAAAGCCAAGAATATCATATGAATGATATGTATGAAGTTGGGAAGAGAATGGTATTGGATTTCCAAATATTGATCTGTACATTAAATCTGCTATCTTAAATATTATTAGTCTTTGAACTAACTTAGAAATCTGTTCAAACTAGAAAATTCTACATGAAGCACTCTTAACATCAAGTATGGAAAGAAAAAAACTTTAATCCTGACTTAAACATTAATATAGCTTAATGGGTTTTGAAAGACTACTGTATGAAAAGTAAAAGTATAAAGGTTTGTATGTTTGGTATTAAGCATATTTTGGTGTTTTTTTTAAAACAATAATGAACAGTAATTATTTGCTTAAGCAGTTATTGTTTCTGATATTCCCTATAGCTTACACTACTGGTTGTTTGCAATCTGTTGACATAAACATAACAATTACTCTTGAGAAAAATAATTTAAAATTTCGGTAGCAATTCCTGACTGAAAATAAAATAAATGAGGTTGGAAAGCTTTTTGATAGATATAATATCAACAACACTCGTTGGTTGGATATCCAGGTACTAAGAGAATTCTTAAGTAATAAACTGAAAGTATCATTATCTATAAATACTAAATCAATTCCCAAAACCTTAGATGTTTTCTTTCAAGTTAATGTTAATGAATACAAAAATAAATCATACTTAATGATTTATGAAATTTTAAGATCTGAATTTATAGCTTTTGATGCTTCACATTGGGACTATTCTACAGGAATAAATAAGGAAGTATTTACAGAGGCCAACAAAAAGTTATATTTCCAGTCTCTAAATAACTCTATGTCATCTATGTATTAGAAAATATTTACTTGGAAATTTTTACATGAAAGCTTCTTAATGCCAAGTAAAATTGCATTTTCTCTAAAAAGAAAATAAGATACGTTGGAGGTGCAATTCTAATTCAGACACAGATTGAGAACATATCATTATGAAATGTCAACTGGTGATACATTTTTGAGAAAAAAATAGAAAGTTTACTAAAACTTTGTGGTCAGACAAATGTAACATAACATACTCTTTTATTCAATGCTCCCATTCCAGAACCTGTCCCTAAGACTCAAGTGCCTTTCTTATGGTCTGTCTTAGCTATTGCCAGAAAGGTTATCACTATGAATTGGAAAAGTACAAATACCATCTTTTTTTCTGAGTTTACCCATCTAGCAGCAGCAGCAGTAGCTAATAGAGAATTACAAACTCAACATACTGGAACTGTAAATATAACTCAAAAATATCTTGGTAAAAACTCAAAGAATTAATAGAGAAATATTAATGTTATTATTATTTGTTATGGATGTTGTATATAGTTGTTATTGTTGTTTATTTGTTTCATCTGATTTAAATTCTGTAATATTATTTCAGTTTATTCTAAAATATAATAAAACATTTATAACAAAGAAAACAAATCACTTCATTAATTTTTCAACTATGATATGTGTAACTTGAAAGACTGTGTAACACCCCCACACACACACAAAGAATCTAACAAAAATACTCATAATGGAGGCTATGAAGTAAAATTTAAATTATTTATTCTGCAAATGCATATAACTCAGTTAAGCACTTTTATCCCAAAGAGATTCATCAGATTGGTAGAAACATATAAGATCTTTGAATTAGGTAAACTAACAAAATGCTTGTTGAGCAGAAGTAAATGATGCATAGTATAGAAAGATGCACGATATAAAAAGACTATACTGTATGAATACTTCTAAATACAGTAATAAAATGTAATCATATTAATTTGCTGAGGTATAAAAGTTATTTGTGTGTGCTTCATAAAATTATTGCATTTTACTAAATGTTTATACTGTGGTTTGTTATTATTTTTTATCCTAATATTTATTTTACATTTGTTAACTGGGTAGAGTCCAACTTGGCAAGTAACCCATTTTCATTGGAGATCCAAGGAGAAAATCTCTATAACAGTAGTAAAAAAAGATTACAAACATTTTTAAAAGATTTCCAAACAATATACAAAAAGTTTGACAGTTGCCAATAATCACAATTTACAAAAAGGGAATGTAAAACTGAAAACATTACATTTCCTAAGCCTTACTACAGACAGTAATATGAAACACATTAGATATACAATTAAAAACCATTGTGGTATGTTTGGTAGAAGTAAGACAAGATAGCAGAATAGAAAACATTTGATTGAAGGCATGAAAAACTAGCCAGGAGTATTACAGGAGCATAGCCATTGTTGAGTAAAGTATTCCTTTAGGAGTTTTTTGAACCTATGATGATCTGTGTTTTTTAATATAATATAATATAATATAATATAATATAATATAATATAATATAATATCATACTAGTGCTCACTTATGTTCATATAATTTTCTTTTTGTTTTTCCTAATGTGAAAAGAGTCATAAGTGATACTTGTCACACAATAAACCACCCTTCCACTCTAACATATGTATCTTTTAGCTAACCTATACTGTAATCCATTAAAGCACTCTACAGATGGTCTGTAAATTGCAGCAGTTTTAAAGATGTTTATTTGTGTGCTACATTTTAGCCATTGATTTGAATGGTGGTGAAATTTATAATCAACTAGATATTCTGAAAGTACACTGATGAATTAAGCTGAATGCAAATAAATCTCCTAGTGTAAGTGATCTTATTAATATTAAATTAATTTTAAAGTATTGTCCAGTGAAACAGTGTTCAGTGTTCTTAGTAATACTGCACACATCAAAAGAGGCAGGATAATTTTTTACACGTGCAATTCATTATTCCTATATTCAGATTAAAGAAAAGCAGCAACTAGTTCAATAACGTTCTGCATTCTGAGTGCCGTTGAATCTTGTGTTGCACAAATATAAATTCAGAAAAAAGACAGTATTTAAACTAAATTAGACTGACTCGTCATGTAAATAGTAAAATCAAGAGAGTCAACAGGTGTCATTGGTAAGAAATCAGTTTGTCCAGCTCAAGTACTGTTGATATATAAAGCTATCTATGCAATGACCAGTGTTAGCAAATATTTTTGAGGAAAGGGAAGGGAGGATTCTGATTATAAGAACTGTACCAAACCAAACTTAAGTAAGAGGATTACTTTGTCTTATCACTGTAACTAAACTTCAGTTCATACCTGTCAACCTCTTAGAGGAAGAATCTGTGCAAAGCCATAAATAAAAGTGGAACAAAGGCCCAAACATATGAACATTTTTTAAATATACTGCTCTTACAAACTTAGAAAGTTGATAGAATAATAGTTTTTTTATTAGCATGAATTTTCTGAAAGGTATGAAGTTTGAAACTAAAATGTCTGCCATTGTTTTTTAACTTTAATCTTTAATGCTTTGCCACTAATTTGACAAAACCCACAATTTTATTAAAAAATGGACCAAAAATATGATGCAAAAATCTGGACATTCTGTGAAAATCTGTACAATTTAGAGGTATGCTTCAGTCTCACTTCCTGGACTGGAATAGCAAATGTAGGCCCTAAGAGTGAGTGAGACAGGACACTCTGTATCAATTTCACCTTTGCGCCTTTTTCTAAACATGCACCATGTAAACAATTATTCTTTGCAACTCATAATGAAGCACTGCTTAATAATAGTTTTTACAACTGTGTATGCAAAGAGGTCCTGCACTTATATCTACAGCTATATCAGAAGTAACAACTACCAGTGTCATGCATTCAAATTTACAGTTATTTTATCCTCTGCAGTGGTGTGTGCACAGCCACTTAATTTGATGTGTTTGGATCTTTCATTAGATACATGAAATCACACATATACACACACAGACATGCTGGTATATATATATATATATATATATATATATATATACACACACACACACACACACACACACACACACACACACACACACACACACACACACTCTTATTTGGCCTCATTTGTTTTCCTTAAACAACTTTAAATAAAGGACTGTAGATAGCAAAGTATACATATGATTGAAAATTAGGAAATATTACTTCCTCCACAAAGGATGCTAAAATACTACAGGACAGGCCAAACAAAATCAACAGCTAGTGTGGGAATAAGAGCCTCAGCATGAATGCTATCAAATGTATTATTTTCGTGTTTGTGAGAAACGATACACATTATGAATTTAAAATGAATGGTGTGTAATTAAAGGTAGACAGTAGAATCAAAAACCTGGGAATCATCACAGACAATAAGTTCTGATTAGTATGATGATATCAAAAGCAGAAAAGCCTATTGTCTTGCATATCTAATATTCAAATGCATATCCAGTAGGACATCTAACACAGTTCAAAAAACTAAACTAAACTGAGACAATAAAGAGGTCTGAAAATATAAAGTACTTGGACAGACTACAGAGACTGCTTTTATTCTTTATATCCTACAGGATTCCTAGAGTGGACCTTTGCTTAACATACAAAGCCATGCTCAACCAATTTATGTCCAAAAAAACTCATTTGCTCAATGTTTTCTGGAATTCATAAATTCCAATGCCTTGGATCAGCTTGTCCATACCCCCACCAGGGGCAGCAATATCCTGGACCTGATTATTACCAATATGGGTAACCAGTGTTCCACGCCAGAGGTCAACACCTTGCTGGTCAGATCCCACCACAAGCTAATCACCCTAGACATCCATATCCCTTCCCCATCCCCCATTAAGGAAACCACCATAAAAAACTTCTCCAATGCCAACATCATGCTCCTTAAGATGGAAGTGGCAAACTTCATGACACCCATGCTGATGGAAAATAGAGGTATGACTGCTGAATCTTATACAAATGCACTGTATAAGCACATACACTAGTGCATTGATTGTGCCATCCCCAACAGAACCAAGACACTATCCTCCAAAAAAAGGAAGCCAATCTGGTGGTCCTCAGCCATAAACAAACTCTACAACAGAAGGAAGAAGCTGTTGCAAAAAAAGAGTAAAATCCCATGGTTGGAGGAACTCCCTGGACAGCCTCAGTACGAAGCTGAGATCCCTCATAAAATCCTCCAAAGCTAGTTACAAAAATAAAATTGCCACTGATTCTAAAGACAACCGCAAAGCATTCTACAGTTATGTCAAGAATCTCAATGGCAACACTCAGATCTGCTCTGAGCTACAGCACAAGGGCACTATATATACAGAAGCAACTGATATTGTCAACATCCTGGCAGATAGGTTCAGTGCTAACTTTACCCCACTCTCACCCTCCAAAGGACTCATCTCAATACTGGAAGAATGCAAAACCCCTGTAATCACAGATGCACAAGTAAAGACTGCACTCTCCAAAGCCAAGAACACAGCACCCATGGGACCAGACAACATCCCAGGCTGCGTTCTGCATGAACTACAGAACGAGCTGGCACCCCACCTAAGTACCATGTTCAATCATAGCCTCACTTCAGGCTTTGTGCCTACTAATGGTGCACAGTGACAGTTATCCCACTCCACAAAGGAGGTGCTATCACAGACTCCGGTAACTACTGCCCCATTAGCCTGACAAGCCTGGTTTGCAAGGCCATGGAACATATCATCTTAGAGCATATAAAAAGAGACATAGGTAACCTCCATACTCTGGACCCCACTCAGTTTGGGTTTGTAAAAGGTAGATCATGTCTCCTAAACCTGATTGACGTCTTTGAAGCAGTCACCAGAACCATGGACGAGGGTAAGGTGATGTACACAGCCTATCTTGACCTTTCCAAGGTTTTTGACTTGATCCCCCACTCTGGAATTATAGAAAAGCTCACTAAACTGGGCATAAATCCCTATGTCACAAGATGGGTGGCCAACTGGCTCACTGACAGAACCCACACAGTGAAAGTAGCCGACTCCAAATTCGACTTCAGACAAGTAATAAGTGGAGTACTACAGGGTTTAGTCCTGGGTCCCCTCATGTTTGGCATCTACTTCTCTGAAGCTCAGGCTAACACAGAAGGTCTTTGGCTAACAAAGTTTGTAGACAACTGCAAACTAGGAGCCATAATAGAATCGCCTAATGACGTGGACATTCTACAAAGAGGCCTCACTGAGACAGATGCTTGGTGTCAAAGTCATGGCCTCAAGCTCAATGCAAAGAAGTGCATTGTCATCCCCTTTGGGAAAAACTCTGTACCCATGAACTACCACATAGGCGGTAGCCTATTAAACACCAAAAGTGGGATAAGAGACCTTGGGACACAGGTGGACTGCAGCCTCTCCTTTGATAATCACATCACCACAGTAGTCAGGAAATCCTTCTACATGGCACAGCTCATCACAAAGGGGTTCTCCTCCAGAAAAAAGGAGGTCATTGTTTCTCTCTACTCATCCCTCATCAGACCCATTATAGAGTACAATGCCCCATTTGGCATGTACCTCACAAGACATCTACAACAATTATAAAGACCACAGAAATACCTTACTAAGATGATTACCGGCCTCAAACAGATGCCATACGCAGACCGTCTAAAAAAACCTAGAGCTCTACTCCATCACATATTGCCTACTCAGAGGTGATCTCTGCTTACCATACAAAGGTTTGTCAAACCTAGAGCTGTTGGACATGCTGCACTTAAAAGAAATCCCAGTCTCCATGAGCCACATGCTCCAGGGACCTAAACCTTGTCACCACAATAAACAGAACACACTGGAGGGATAGATTCCTGTCCCAGAGACTTCCCATACTCTGGAACAAACTACCCATTCATGTGAAACAAAGCTCCTTATTAGTACTTTAAGAAAAATCTTGACGATTGGATGGGAAATAAGAAATTCACCCCAGGTAACACTTCTGTGGCTTTGCTCAACAGGGTCACAGGAAAATAATTTTCTTGGGTGGGGAAAGCCAGGGAATCTTTTTGGCTAGGCTTATATAGGCCTCAGGGATAATCACCTAGTACCTACCTATGAACCTATGAATGTACTGTATCTTGGAATAGTCCAATGTCTTCTAAACTACTGTAAAACTTAAAGGATAAAAATGGTAAAAGTATGACAGAGACATTACTCAATGATTTGGTTTCCCAAACTGGAGCAAATTACCACTCACAAATTAAGCTTATCAATGGCAGTCTTCAGAAACAGATTTGATATGCGTGCAGATAATAAAATGTACCAAAGAATGATGATATTGATGAATCTTCTTGAATAGCAGTAGTCTATAAGCTTCACCACTAAACCTATGCTCCTACAAGCATAAAATATGCTCAGCTCTACAGAAATATTTCAACACCGCTATGCAAATACTTATAAATTCCACTTATTTCCAGGCTAAGCAAGGCACAATCCTGCATTTCAAGTTAGGGTTAGTATTTGTCATTAGTGAAGATTTTATTACTGCAGTGATAGCAATGTGGTTATAGTTAAAAGTCTCAAATGAATCAGGGAAAAATCTCAACAGAATTGGGGACAGACTGTTAACTTCAGAAGTTGACAAAGTAAACAATTACAAATTAGCATACATTTTCTGAAGTGAAAGAAGTCTTGAACTCTAGTTATTGTCATTATTCACTAAGTTTAACTCACTACCGTTTCTCCGTAGGTCACCAGTTTTAGGAGGGTTTAAGAGGGATAGAGCTAAACTTTGAGTGAAAATCAGGGATGTTCCTGAAAGTCTGGGCTAGTTGAAAAGTATGGTTATGGCAGCATAAAATTCTTTTTAGCTAGTTAGAAATTGTCTCAGCTTGACTTAATGACACAGCAGTATTTACAAAGACCACTAAACAGATGGAGCATTGCAAGTCTGATGTATGTTATTTGCTGAAATTGTAAGACTATAGTGGAATACCTTTACAGTTTTTGACATTTCTGTCCACAATTCCAGACATACCATTTTGTCCATGAATATAAGTAATTAAGTCACTTATATCTAGATGTGAACATGATTTTTTTCTGTGTGCTTTTTCCTGTTCATCATGACAGCCATCAAGCATCCTCCAAATTGACTTGGCTCATTTGTTCCATAGCAGTTGTGGACCTCTGTCTTTTAGATGCACTAGTGTAAAAACTGGATTGGGGGAGGTCATCATCCTGGCAGACATAAGAGTGATTGTAGCTTCACCAGCATCCCGGCAAAGAGAACCTTTTACAATTGGCCTAGTTCAACCCCTTGGATGAGTGAGAAACCTATTTGTGTTATCATGGGGACCCACAATGTGCTTCCCATGTCAGGGTGCACTCCAACTCACTTGCTTATGAGATCTACCATCATATAGTAGCTTGCTGGAATGAAAGCTTGCTCTCTAGAATGTCTACTCCATCTTGCCCCTTCTCCAGGGCTACACAAACAAAATATTGATCTTCTTTGGGGATAGTCACTGTGCTGTCTCTTAGAACACCCAATGCCAACTCCACTTGCAGCTATGGATGCCCATTGTGCTCAGAGGCTCTGCTCAGAGACACAGAACTCCCTTAATGACACTTAAGTACGAAACAGCATTCTTAAACTGACTGACATCACTTTTCAAATGAAGTGTGTCATCTATAACATTCCTCAGTGACATTGCTAAAGATGTTTACCTGTCTTGATTTGACTTCTCACCCAAGAGTCAGTGGAAGAGTGTTGTTCTTATCCTCCATGGGTCCTCACTCCCAGGTATTCATTTCTGTGCCATTTAATAAATAAGAAAAAGTGCCTCTGTTATCCTGCAATTTGTAAAGGAGATGATAATTCCTTAATTAAACCACTCTTGAAGTAACTTAATTGCCATTATATTTCATTTGCTAATTTAACTTGGCAGTTGCCATTCTCTATCTTGATAAAGGAGTACCTTTCCTTATCTCACTTTAAACATTTGTATCCACCTCATCTGCACAAATGTGAACTGATTACCTTCTGCTAATACAGGTGTGTGTGTGTGTGTGTGTGTGTGTGTGTGTGTGTGTGTGTGTGTGTGTGTGTGTGTGTGTGTGAGCACACTACTAGAAAGATGACTTCTTATCCCTACACACAGTGATATTTCCGATCTTCACAGGGGCCACTGCAATGTGGAGTACCTGGAATGTAACCTTTTGACAGGGTGGCCTTTTTTTTCCAGGGAGGAGAGTCTCATGGTTACTGTGCTATGAAGTGCTCTTTGGCTGGGAAGAGAAGCAGGTAAACTGACCTGTCCGAATGCACTTAAATTCCTATCATACTAGGTAATATATGTACAGGTGGAAGTCCAATGGGCCTTGGCAGGGACCTGTCCTCACCTACATAGCAATGTGTTCTTTTGCTCCACCTAGCATATTTTCCATGTAATATCTTTGTCATTAGCTTTTGCCTTTTCGTCTCTGCTAGAAGTTGTCACTCTGACCACACCCACAGCATATCCTTTTAGTGTCCTCAGAGAGAGAGAGAGAGAGAGAGAGAGAGAGAGAAAGAGGGAGAGATAGAGAGAGTGAGAGATGAATAGGTATTCCCTTATCTTTCCTTTTTGCCCCATGTCAGTTCCTGTAGGTCATTTGGGTTGTAGTCAGGGCTTTATACTTCTGTGCTATGAAAGCACTGCAGTGCTAAAATAATGGATAGGTGAAATCATGGTAGAAAAGTATATATTTTTTCTGGATTTCACATGGAAGAGATTTTAGATTTTCCAGAGTTATGATTTAATTGGGCAGCTAGTTTTGACTTTGAAAAAAAAAATGAATATTCCAGACTTGAATTAATTATTTGATTTTAATTCAGAAGAAAGTAACACTGAGTAGAATGCCTGCCCCTAATACTTTTGTGTGTGTCAGAGCATACTTTCATTATACAGAACGTTGTTAGAGTGCTACCCTGACATGCTGCATGTCTTTGTCAATACAATAATGTTTCAGATACAAATATAATTTAACATAAAACATCAGCAAAGCCATGCAATGGTAATTGAACATGTCAGTAAATTCAGAAGTGACATGCAAATGGTTTGTTCTCTATATCTTTATAATTAGGAGGCCTTAATTAAGATATTTCACAGGTATGTTGTCATGCATGTATCATATATGCTTGCTATGAGACAATGACCTTTTAATGGTTCATTAAATTGTTTTTTTTTTTTTTAGTAGGATAGCTCTGAGGGCTCAGTTTGATAAACTGTAATTTGGTTAGATGTTATCATGTTTTCATTCTGGACTTCACTGTATTTATCATCATGATTCCCCTTCTCACAGTCTCACTTCCGAGAACAATGTTAGCGGTTAGCTTCTAGAAAATAAACAAATAAATACACTGATCACTTTGGTTACATCGATCCCAACATTAACACTGTAGACATAACAAACCACATAGTATCCCTATGGCAGTGATGTGGCAAATATGCAATCACTCACTCTAAACTGAATTTTTAAAAGTCCTTCCAGATCTGTAATTAACATGAGAAGGCATTGTTTTAGGTATGATACAGCAACCAACACAATGGGATGATTATTCTAGTGTATAAATATACAAAAAGAACACAAAAAAGCTTCATGAAGATTTAGTGTATTTACATAATCAAATCAAAAGCGTTTCCATGTTGACAGTGAGTATGCCTAACTTTGAGATAAAAGACACACATTTTATGAAAACAGACATTTTTTAATAAGAACTCTTGTCAGATAAATAAACAGCTTCTCATGTAATAATTTAGTTTAAGCACACTGGCATATCTGATAATTACAAATAATTCATTCCGAGTATGTTATTTACTTGTATAAATATATGATATATATATATATATATATATATATATATATATATATATATATATATATATATATATATATAAATAATCATATACTTCTAATGCAGATGTTTATTTTATTTTGGTGCTGCTGGAACTGTATTATGCACTTCCTAGGATATGGATTTTAACCAATATTATCATAATGCATTCAAGATGCAGCATTTTTTTGTAGTTTCATTACAGAGTAAGAATGTAACCAGACAGATCTAATCAGCTAATGGCAGTTCATCAAATTTGCATTTGTGGTAATACAGTTATTATTATAGCAGAAACTGATGGAAGTAAGTGCTTTTTTAACTATAACATTTGTCCTGGTATGATCTGCAAACCATGAATGAAAGGGAAAGTTATATGTCTGCTTCTATTGCCTGTTTTATGTGCATCTGTGTTATGTATGAATTATATTTACACTTGACATATACATGTACCATGTAGGATAGAAAGGAGGCAGAAATAAGATATATTATATATATATATATATATATATATATATATATATATATATATATATATATATATATATATATATATATGGATCTACCTTAGTAGATCGACAAGTTGCCAGAAGATCGAGTCACTTCACCGACGCCAGAAGATCGACAGAAGACCGACGGAGGAAGACACGCTGAGAACACTGGGGAAAGGATGTAAGTATGCAGTGGTCTGTATGTGTGTGGGTTTTGGATAGTATATATATATATATATATATATATATATATATATATATATATATATCTCATTGTGTTGGTGATCGAACAGCATGTGGTTGAAAGGCACTTTTCAATGAGGCACAGTTCCAAATTGGACTACAGTGAATTCACGCTACCAAATATGCAGTATAATTCGATAGTCTGAGTTTGGTATTGCGAGTGGAGATTACAGTACAGTGAGGAACAGAGAAATTGCTCTTTTCCTCACTGTAGTGCGATCTTGGTGTTAGCATATAATTTGCGGGGGATGTGGGGTGCAGCCCCCCACATGGGGGGGGTGCAGGGGAGCTTGCTCCCCTGCAAAACAAGAAAATCCATGTGCAGTTGACTTGACAGTCCAACAGTAAGTTACACTGTATAGCTTGGGTGACTGACGTCACCTAAAGCTATGTCAAATTACATTGAATGAGGATGTTGGTGAGTTGATGGTCGACATTGTGCAGGTGCCGGGATTATGGTTCTGATGTTATAGTTTGCTTATTTAATCAAACGACAGATATGCTTTCTGTGTTTCAAAAGTAAACCATTTTATATATATATATATATATATATATATATATATATATATATATATATATATATATATATATATATATATATATATATATATATTTTTTTTTTATATATATATTTTATATATATAGATATGGATCTGCTGAAGTAATTCTAAAATTCAGTAGATTGACACTAAACGTATCCACCACAAAAGGCTGAAAAAAAAATTGACACTCAACTGCATACTCTGAGGCACAACCTAGGGCCATGCAAAAGAAAACTATTTTTGCAGGGCGGCAAGCATGCTAATTATATATAATATAACTGTAGCTGTGTAACTGGAGCTTTTCTCCCCGGGCCTCCACTGAAAATGGACATGTATCCAGTTGGACTAGCCCGGTAAACAAATGTAAAATAAATAAATAAAATAATAACTCTGAGGTTGCACAGTCCCACAGGGAAGGGGCATATTCCACAACCGAGGGATTACTGATCTCGCACACCTGTTAACCATCTGTTTTGTCAACCAAAGTGTGTCGATAAAATAGATGTCGACATCTGGGAGTTTCAACAGAAGTGCTCCCATATATCTATCTATATCTATATCTACAGTATAGATATATATATATATATATATATATATATATATATATATATATATAAAACTATATATAAATATATATAAATATATATATATATATATATATATATATATAGAGAGAGAGAGAGATAAAGATATATGTATATGCACGTGTGAGCATGTGTGCACGAGCAGTTTCAGGCACACACGCACACAAACTCACAAACACCCTATATTCTGTTCTTGAGTTGCTCCTCATGAAAGGCTGCAGGTACAAGCCCTGACCAAGGGCTGTGCCATTCAGTTACTTTCTGTGTGACTAAGAGGGGGGCTTCATTGTGGATGCAGCTACCAAGACAAAAAAATTGACAGAGATTGAGCTTACACATAAAACAGGTGTACAAAGTATTCCCCTTCCTAGAGAAGGTAGATGAGGAGCAAGAGAGTTCCCTTTACCCACACTTTAGTCTTACTGGGAAACTTTAACTTCCGGTAGGAAATGACAGATACCTAGTTAGGCATGTTTGGGAGGACCAGCCTCCAAGAGGTAAACTTAAATGGGGAGCCTTTGTTGGGCGTTTGTAGAAAGGCTCACATTGTCTATAATAATTACCATCTTCCTCAGAAGAAGAAGAAAGCCTATAAGTATTCTTTGTGTTGTGTCATCTTCGGCTGATAGCTGATGACTTACTTTGTAGTCATGTCAGTGTACCCGAGGTCAGACGTTGACCATTGTCACGTGAAGGAATAACCTGGACTGTCTGTGGAGCAGTACTTGGTAGTTAGTTCAGTTTGTTTGGTAGGACAGCAAAATTATAAGACACAAATAAATAATTAAAGTATTTTGGGATGTCTAGTGAGGGATTCTGTACGAGAAGTTTTCAACTTCCTTCCTTCAGGAAGTCTTCAGCTAAATTTTGAGCAAGTCTGAAACACTAAATAAGAAAGGACAATGTTCAAGACTTCAACTGGTGAGGCAGCAGCAGAGGAATGCATCTCATAATGATAAGCGCTTTCTGCTAAATGTCTAATTTAAGGGAAACTGCCAAAATGAAGAAAGTGGCCTTCATGGAAAAGTTTCTGGAGCACTACCTGGATTCATCTGAGAGGTAGTGGCAGGCTAATGCGACTCAATTGACAGTGATTGTGGAACAGAAAACTTGTGCATCAGAGAAAAAAGAGGTTCTGAGAAATTATTGATACCTTAGGAGAAGGAAAGACAGTAGGTCAGATTGCACGGAAGTAGAGATGACCACTAGGAAGACTGTCAGGAAGTGGTTAGAATGTTATGAGAAACACTTTAAAGTCATAAACATACCTTCTTTTCAGGATGCAGTATCTGAATTTCTGGGGGTTGGGTTCAATTACTGCAGTTGTAGTCACTGCAATGGTCAGAGTCCCTCAGAGTGGTTAGCCTGTAGGTGTCAGTAAGATTCAGTTAGACATGCTGAAAATTCTCAATAGGTTTGTTGTAATAAAAGGTGAGTGCAGCACCTATGTATTAGCAAACTGAGATAAACCCTTATGTTTAAAAAGGGAATCCACAGGTTTTGCTTTAAAAGTACAAGAACATACTCTACAGAATCTGATAAAATTATGCCAGAGCTCTGGGAAGGAATATTTAGGAAGCACAAAGGAGATCTCATTTATGCCATGAAACAATAGGTCAGCTTTCTAAACTTGTGCATTGGTGTGGAGATGGCTATTGGAATTTGTTAATCCATTTCACAGTTATTCTTTTATTTGAAGGAGTATGACCATCTTCTCCAGGTCCCGTAAGATTTTATTGTACACAAGTCACTACTGCACAGTATCTGGTCTATGCATAAATGAAGCTAAAGTTTTATGCACATGAATAGTATTAAGTCAAAATCATTCAAGGCAGGTATAGGACTGTGCTTAGAATGCATTGTTTCATGTCTACTAGATCTGAGGTCATGGTGCTGCACTTAGGAAGAGTATTGCTTGTAGATCTGAGGTCATGGTGCTGCACTTAGGAAGAGTATTGCTTGTAAATCTGATGTCATGGTGCTGCACTTAGGAAGAGTATTGCTTGTAGATCTGAGGTCATGGTGCTGTCCTTAGGAAGAGTATTGCTTGTAGATCTGAGGTCATGGTGCTGTCCTTAGGAAGAGTATTGCTTGTAGATCTGAGGTCATGGTGCTGCACTTAGGAAGAGTATTGCTTGTAAATCTGATGTCATGGTGCTGCACTTAGGAAGAGTATTGCTTGTAGATCTGAGGTCATGGTGCTGTCCTTAGGAAAAGTATTGCTTGTAGATCTGAGGTCATGGTGCTGTCCTTAGGAAGAGTATTGCTTGTAGATCTGAGGTCATGGTGCTGCACTTAGGAAGAGTATTGCTTGTAGTTCTGAGGTCATGGTGCTACACTTAGGAAGAGTATTGCTTGTAAATCTGATGTCATGGTGCTGTCCTTAGGAAAAGTAGTGCTCTCTTCAGGTGTGGTGAGAAATACATGTGTTTAGTAGTCCTGGTCATGATGGGTGACAAAGGGTGATCTGAGAAGGACAAGCAGACTGTAAAATTAGATGCAGTCTTATTAGTGGTGAACTGCAGGCTGATTAGGCTGATCGTCATCCTCACCTATGGACATGAGCTGTGGGTAGTGACCAAAAGAATAAGACTGCAGGTGAAAGCAGGCGCCCCTCAGCATCAGTGAGGTTACTATCTAAGATGTTGCTAGGAGGTACATAATCAGGTAGAGCATTGAAGTACAGCTAAATGACTGAAGCCTATTAGGGTTTAAACATGTCAGCTAAAGTGATTTACCTTACAATGATACACTTTGGATGACTTTATTTTTCTAGCATGCTGCACTGTGAAGAGGTTAGCAGAAGGTACTTTAGATGTGAAAGAAGGATGCTGTTTCTCAGGTGACCAGGTAATGCATTGAGATCTCCCAGGATGTGCTGGAATTTGAGTGGTTTGCTCTGCCTTGCGCAGTCTGCTGCCAACATGATATTCCATGGTAACTACCGATTTTCATTTAAATTGTGATTCTTTTACTGTATTAGTAATACTGGTGGTGTTTGCCAGAATATACCAAAAAAATTCATATTATGAGATGTTTCCCAAAGTTTAAATAAATAAATACAGATAGCACGGGCTATTTTGATTTGTTGACAAGTAGTGCTGGACATATGCAATGTCAAAAATAGTTTACAGCTACAAAATACTCATGGGTTGTAAGTAAAAATTGTAGACATAGGACACAAAGAAAAATCTGCTCATGCTATTTTTTTATTTCATCCATAATTCATCTCTTTGAAAAATTATCACAGATAAATTAATCTTAGCCTCTGGTTAACTTAAGAAAAACTGAAACCCTAGCAGTTGTCTGTGATGATGTATGCTTGCTTAACTGCTCATTAAAATTTGCACAAACTCATACTTAATAGCAGGACAGAATAAAATTGTGGAAGCAATGCCTCAGAGTTCTACAGTCTTACTACATTTCTGCCTTCTGCAGTAAAATATGATACCCACATTATAAGTACATCTTCCCTTGATGACAATCTTAGAGGGTAGGTGGTAGATGGAGACATGTCATACCCTCTGATGGGAAAAGTCTTGCATCAATTGCTAAAGTGGTCAGATGTCTGGAAATGGATTCAGATTCCCATTCTGATTTTTTCAGCACTACAATATTGCTGCATTTGCAATGTTAATAACAAATACAGCTTGACAGAATCTGATGGCTACATGAACCTAGGAAGGACTGGTGACAGATGAATGAAACATTTTAAAATCCTGTAATGTACAACAGCCTCAAAAATATTAGAATCAGAAATCATGATATTTTAAGGTTAGTTTCTAAAAATGACTAGGTTTATGAGCATTCCTTTTCCCTGAAAACAATAGAAAAAATGTGGCTTTCATGACATGATCCATGTGCAGTGGAAATAATGATTAGCTACAAAAGGCTGATGATGTGACTTACACAATGCTCATGTCTGACATATGGATGAGGTATAAATCTCTAGGTCTTAGGCCATACAGCTTTATTCCCACTATGGCTTGGATCTTGTGAGGTGCAAAAACTTCAGGCCAGATTCTTAAAGGTTACCACAAAGTGCATACTATGTGTACACTTACTGTAACTTTCTGATTAAATAGACAACACAATCATTGTGGTAGGGCTCTTGAATACAGAAAATGTGCACATTTTGTGGTAACCTCTATGAATCTGGCTTTGCATTTCATATTTCCCTTGTCTGTTTGACTTGTGTCATACAATGTATAAACCTTCAGGCAACTTGCTTTATGCCATACATGCCAAATAAAATAGTGTCCTTTGTTCCTTTTGAAAGTGTATAAAATCAGGTAAACTTTTAATGATTGCTTCAGATGCATTACACTCCAAGGTTTAGATAAAAATGTACAAATAGCAAATTATTACAGTATAACTTTGCATTCAACAATATGAAATGCCACCTTTGATATCATTAAAATAAGAAAATAAAGGATACAGTAAAGGTTGAACAAGCCAACAGTTGCAAAATTCTGGGTATGCAAACTGAATAAAATATGGCCTTTAACACTCATAACTTGAATCTACTAAAAAGAGTTTAGTTGGGGAGTCATTAGATGCATAGGATTAAGGAGGACCACAGTTTATTTTGTCACTATTTGTACCACTAGTTGGGTGCAAATTAGAGTTTGAAACAATACTCTGGGACTCCTAAAAGAGAACTGTTAAGTACTGAGCAAATGCAAAGATATTTTGCAAAATAAATGAGAAAGTAAAGTAATATTTGATATAATGAAATGTTGAGCTGTGTGTGTGTGTGTGTGTGTGTGTGTGTGTGTGTATGTATGAATGCTGTGTTTTTCCAGATTTTTGTGGCAAATCTCTGAAGGATTGAATTCACTAAATAATGACAGGCATTTGAATTTCAAACTTCATATTCTTCAGAAAATAAATGGTAACACAAAACCTTTTATTCTAGCAATTTTCTAAGTTTATAAGATCAGTATTTGAAATGTATCCATATTTTGGGGCTGTATTCCCCCATTATTGGCTTTGTCCAGGTTTTTTGTGCTAAGACATTGAGAGCTATGGTGAGAGGTGAGAAGTGAGAACTGAATTCTGTATTCCCCCATTACTGGCTTTGTCCAGGTTTTTTGTGCTAAGAGGTTGAGAGCTATGGTGAGAACTGAGAAAAATGTACTAAATTATAGTGATTTAAGTTTCAGTCTTCCTATTCTTCAGGAAACTGCTGATTTGGCATAGTGGTATGTTGCTCTGACTATAGTGCACAGGTCCTGGGTTCAAGACTTGGCAGTGAAATGCATGGTGGTAACATACCATTTTATTCTAGCAACTTTCCAAAATTATACAAGTAATGTTTAAAATGTATCCTTGGTTTTTGGCCTCCCCCCCAAAAAAAAACTGAAATTGGAAATAAGTGCGAGAAGCTGTGGAAGATGCCTATGGCTTACACTGTCATTCTATTTTTATAGTGTGTGTGTGTGTGTGTGTGTGTGTGTGTGTGTGTGTGCGTGTAAGTAGACTTTTATGATGGAAATGTTCTGAATTGGGCAGTTTTGTCATTATCGGTTCATGTATTTTGTTTCATTTCCTATTGAAAAAATGTTCAAACAATAAATTTAAAATGTGCTCTAAGTCTAACAAGTCTGCTGTATTATACAAGGAATATATTATAAAGTCAGGAAGGTGTATCAAAGAACACATGTATGTTTCTTGTTTTGTGTGCAAGGGCCTATGATTTGAAAACAGCCCAAAGGTAATCTTTATCCACCACTGGCCAGATGCATTTTCTTTGGATGTGGTGTGGGTTTCAATGCTGTTTCAATGAATGTGAGTTGCAAGGGTAGAGAAGTTTTAATGCGAAGTCTATTTTCATTGAGAGACAGGATTACTTTGTTTAGCAGATGTCTATTAGTGTTTGTGCATTGTGCTATAAAAATGTAAAAATAAAATCCAAATAATCATTGTAGAAGTAAAGCAGTATGCACACATTAGTGTTTATGGTAAATGGGGAGAAATAGCCAGGTAATGGGACATTGGACAGCTGCAGGGGGATTCTGGTGCCATATTTTGATTGTCTGTTCTTCAGTTTGTGTTTGAAAGTTGGTATCTCACATTGCCATTGTAGTGTTGGAGTGGGCGGGGTTACACAATTATGTATGCAAATTTTATGTTAATCAGCATACAGATTTGTACCTATTTTTTATGAGCCTTGTCCAGATTTTTGATGTTTCCAGGTTGAGAGGTATGGTTTATTGTAAACATAGAGGTAATTTCATTTTGATAGCGATAACTTTTAACATATGCTTTTCTAAAATTCCAGTGTTTAAAATATAAAAGTTGTCCCACTTTAACTACAGAAGACTGTGAAATCTGCACAGTACCTTAAGGAAATGTTTTAGAGAAGGCATGATAAAAAAGAACAGAATGGTCTACCACCAACCTTAAAAGCACCAGATTCTGTGACCTCCTTTAAGAAGTGGTGGGATTGTATATATAGTTAGCAGAATGTGATACATGCTGTACACTGAGTAGGTTTTTGATGAAATAATAACAAAGACTAAGAAGTCTAATGCATGATCAGATATACGGGTAGCAGCGGTAACTACCTGAACAATCCTAACCCCCTTTACAGCACAGAGGAATTATTTTACAAGAGACTGTCTGTTAACCCAAATGCTGAAGTCACCTAGAATAAACCATCTATATGCTGCAACAGAGAGGAGAAAAATAAATCAGTGAAGTTGTGAAGGAACACCCTTGCACTATGTGGTGGGAAAGGAGGCTTCAACAGTTTGCTCCTGCTCGCAAAACATATTCAATGAGGTCGGTGCCCCTGTGGCTTTTTCTTTTCTCATATAGCTTTTGAAAGTTTAGTGTTGTTCTAACTTATAAATGCACATTCCTAGTGCATAATCTGCTTGAAGTTGGAGAGCATCATTTTTCTTTCTGTATATCTCGAATAAATACACACATCAAAAAGCAGCAGAATGCTATTGTCTACACCCTACAGTTAACATACCAGTTGATTAGCAAACTAATAAACCTAGGTGATAGCTGTAGTACCCTTATATTTTCTTATTTTATTTTTCAAATGCCATTATATTTCACTTCTCTGTGGTTTCCCAGCTGCAGACATAAAAAAATGAGCAACACATTTTATTCTCACTGTGTGAAAACTGACATGGATGGAACTATGGAATTTAGGAGGAAAGGAGAGCAGTTAGTGGAAAGGAGTCTAAGAAATGTATTTTTAGTAAGCCAGTATGCTGTACTGAATAAAAAGGATTATGTCGCTAATGAGCCTTTGCAAAATGGCAACTTTATCTGTAAGCACCACATAAGGATGAGCATAACTGTTTCAAAAACACGTCTATAGCAGGAAATGCAGAAAGTGAAGAGGATGAATGTGGGTGAAACACTACAAGACTAGATTATGACATTTAAAGCAGCCGTGGAAGAAAAGCAGGCATGTTTAGTTATCAGAACATTTGCTTGTATCATGCAGGATGCATGCTAAGTAAAAGCAACAATGAAACAACAGCAGATAGAGTTTATAAGCCTCAAGGCAGGAGTTCGGAATTTAGGAAGGGAGAGAATGGTGCTTTTTCCAGAACTGAAATAACTTTTGTAATAACATAGCAGAGAAGAAAAATATAATAATGTGGCAAAATACAAAGATGGATTGACAATAAGGAGAATAGATTCAGTCACCTCAACATTTGCATTTCAGAGGCATCATAAAAGTAGTGGATGCAGAGATGAGATGTTTCCTTTTGGGGTCAACCAGTCCTCCTCTTCAAAACGAATCACAAAAACACTACTTCCAGAGGATAGACATGGACTCTATTATTGACAGAGTGAAAGCAGATTTATATGATTGCCTTATGTGTAGGGTTATTACATCTGAATTGTATGAAAACTTATGTATTTAACATCCTACAATACCAGTCATTCAAAGTTTACCCAAAATACAAAAGCATTTGTATGATCTACCACTGAGACCGATTGTCTCAGGAAGGGGGTGGCTCACGGAGCCACTTTCTATCTATCTCAAACAAAAAAGAACACTATCAGGGCAAGGTATCACCTCCCAAAGCAAAGCACAAATTCAAAACAAAAAGAGGTTGATACTCCACAACAATCGAAGAAAACCAGATGGATAAAAGTAGAAACAAATCCTTTATTCGAATAAGTAAGCGCTTTCACGTTGCTTGGAACGCTTCATCAGACTTTAACAAAACATGGAAAAATGAATTAGCTTATATATAAGTAAAACACCAATGAAACTCACATTAATATGTCACATGTAAGTTACAAAAAATACATCATTTCCTTTACATCAAATATTTTAAAAATAAAAAAATATAAAAAATATATATATTTCCTATAAAATCTATTACTAAACTTTATGATAATGCATAATATAAGCATACATATATACAAAAATGTTAGAATATGTATTTAATAAAACATATTGCTGCCATTTAATGTTTCAAAGGCTTATCTAATAGGAATGGTTTTAATGAAAATTTGTCATTAAGACCATGACCTTTACTTGCAGCTAATTTAATTATCCACCTAGCTTCAGCTTTTTCTGTCTTATTGCCAATATTGCCAAGCCTCTCTGTCTCTATCAACTGTCCTATAACTAAAAATATAAAGGCATGTGTAGTGTCATTGTGTAATGTATGCCTGGCGCAGAGAGCAACGGTTCATTTGTTCCCACCTCTTCCACACTCGCTTCCTCTTCTCAAGCTGAAGTAACACTGACTGAACCACGCTCTAGCACGAGCTCTGCGCATACTGAAGTGTTACATACAGGTACTGTGCCAGCACCAGTAGTGAGAAGGAAAACCCCAGCATCAGCAGGTGAAGCCTCATCTGTTGAACCCAATGATACGAACTCTCTTCGATTTCCACTCCCTTTTCGACAGGACATGAGGCAGAATTGGAGTCCACAAACCACCAGGAAAAGGAAGATGTCAGGAGGACAATTCGAATTTCAGAAAAAAACTCTGAAACCAGTAACCAGGACTTGATCATTAATTTATCTAGTCACATGCTCTTGGACAACGAGAGAAAGATTTTGAACAAAGGTCTATCCTTTATTCCCTCCCAAGGGACTGATGTAAGTGATTTAATAGTGGACATTAAATGTTTTGTTAGGAATATTGCACTTGGTTTACAATTTGGCAATAATACTTTTAATACTGACGTTTTGTCTTTTAAGAAACCTTCCACATATATGCCTGCTATACATCCCTTACTAGATAGTTTTGAAAGAGCATGTAGTGATGATTTGTTGAAATTATTTGAAAGTAATAATATTAAATTAGATTTTTACAATGTTACTAAAGAAGAAAAATTAGCGCTACAAGATTTAAAGAACAATACTAATATAGTGATTAGACAAGCTGACAAAGGGGGAGCTACAGTACTTTTAGATACCAGCTACTACCATGATACTATGTTAGAAATGCTCTCAGATACTACCACTTATAAGAGACTGAGCATGTCAGATTTAAATAGACTAATAAAAACAGTACATGCAGACTTGTATGACATGTTGATGTGTGGGATTATTGATGAAGAATTGTATAAGTATTTTTGATAGAAAATCCTGTGATACCAGTAATTAGAGGTTTACCTAAGGTACACAAGACTATTTATAACCCCCCACTTAGACCAATATTATCTGGTAGAGGCTGGTTAACTGAGACGATATCTATTTATTTAGAAAAAAACTTGAGACCAGTTGTAGAATCTACTTGTTCTATATTACGTGACACTAAACAGTTTTTGGAAACATTAGCACCTTTTAATGTGAATAATACTCTAGAAACCACAGACTATATGGTAACATTGGATGTTGCTTCTCTTTTCACCTGCATACCCAACGATGTAGGGATAGATTTTTTAAGGCTTTATTTGCTAAATAAAGGGCTAAATAACAATCAGGTTATTAAAATTACAATGTTATTAGAAATGGTTCTTTGTCATAATGTTTTTACTTTTAATAATGAATACTATCTTCAAACTAAAGGAGTAGCTATGGGCACATCTTGTGCCAACTCTTATGCTAACCTTGTGCTAGCATATTGGGAAAATACATATGTCTTAGAACATTTGACTTTTTCTATTTCCATTAAGTACTACAAACGTTTTGTAGATGATGTTTTTTTGATTTGGGGAGGCACACTAGAGCTCTTAAAAGATTTTGTCTTATATATTAATGGAACCACTACATTTCTTACATTGACTGATATTTACTCACAAGACACTATTGATTTTTTAGATGTGACATTGTGTAAAAATGGTAATATCCTTGAGACAGAAGTATTTAGAAAGTCATGTAGGAAGAATGCCATTCTTCATAGAAGCAGTATGCATCCTCCCCATATACATAAAAATATTGTGAGCAATCAAGTGAAATGTTTCTCTAACATTACTAGCAATTACTTAGTTTTCTCTGAAGCACTAAAAACTATAGAAAGTGATTTTAGACACAGAGGTTATTGCAATAGTGATATGCATTCATTAGATACTTTAGAACGTGAACATCTAGGACGGCCTTTCATTAAAAAGCATGGCAATGTAGATGGGAGACCTATAGTGAGGAGAAATGATAAGAGGAGGCTAGTGATTCCATTCACCAATAATAATACTTCTATTGTCAACATTATTAAGAGACACTGGAATATTCTGCAGTTAGACGATGGCATAAAAGACTTAGTTGGTGAAAAACCATCCTTTAGCTATAAGAATACTAAATCTCTAAAACATATGCTTTGCTATGAAAGAGTGCCAAGGAATAAGATCTCCTCTCAAAGGAAGGGTACCTATGTATGTCGCTCGTGCAACCGGTGTATCTATATAATGAATTCTAATGTTTTTATACATCCAGATACTGGTGTCAAATATGAATTCAATGAATATGCTGATTGTAAATCAAGAAATGTGATTTATTTAGCCTCCTGCATAAAATGTCATTGCTTCTATATAGGGAAGACCAATAGGACTTTAAGAGAAAGGATAAGGGAGCATCTGTATGCTATCCATAGGGAGAATGAAGGGAATGCCCTGGCCAGGCATACATTACACAATGACACTACACATGCCTTTATATTTTTAGTTATAGGACAGTTGATAGAGACTGAGAGGCTTGGCAATATTGGCAATAAGACAGAAAAAGCTGAAGCTAGGTGGATAATTAAATTAGCTGCAAGTAAAGGTCATGGTCTTAATGACAAATTTTCATTAAAACCATTCCTATTAGATAAGCCTTTGAAACATTAAATGGCAGCAATATGTTTTATTAAATACATATGCTAACATTTTTGTATATATGTCTGCTTATATTATGCATTATCATAAAGTTTAGTAATAGATTTTATAGGAAATATATATATTTTTTATATTTTTTTATTTTTAAAATATTTGATGTAAAAGAAATGATGTATTTTTTGTAACTTACATGTGACATATTAATGTGAGTTTCATTGGTGTTTTACTTATATATAAGCTAATTCATTTTTCCATGTTTTGTTAAAGTCTGATGAAGCGTTCCAAGCAACGTGAAAGTGCTTACTTATTCGAATAAAGGATTTGTTTCTACTTTTATCCATCTGGTTTTCTTCGATTGTTGTGGAGTATCAACCTCTTTTTGTTTTGAATTTACACTTTCTATCTATGTTGATTAGCAGCTGAAACCAATATTAGCTGCCTCTACTACTGTCTTGGAGTCTGTATTTGCTTATGTAGATGGTGCTGGTCAGTTTGATGTCTATTTCTTTGTGACATTAGATGTATGTTCACTTTTTACAACTATTCCTAACAACATTGTTTTGGATTTTGTTAGGTTGCATCTTAATGCCAACAGTACATATTCTCCTAGTACTTTTTATGTTATTGTATTGCTTATGGAATTAATATAAGAGAACAGTGTCTTCATGTTTAAAGACTTGTATTATTTACAAGGCTCTGGCGTGGCTATGGGCACATCCTGTGCAAACTCTTATGTGAACATGGTGATGGCATATCGGGAGACAACTTTTGCCCCAAGGATGAAATCACTTTTTTAGATATTAAACTGGTTAAAAGGACAGGTGGTGTGGTTGTTAGTGACCTTTATAGAAAGGCATGTAGAAAAAATATGTTACTGCAAAGGACCAGCATACACCTGGGCTACACATTTAGAAATGTGGTTAAAGGACGGGTTATGCGATTTTTCCAGATTGATAATTGATCAACTATTTTCTCAAACTGTGAGTTATTTTAGAGATAACTAACTGACACAGGGTATAAGGAAACTGAGATGACTGGTAAGTTAATAGTGGAAGGAGTGGATAGGGGAAAAAAGGCCGTCCCTGTTTCAGAAAGCATTACATGCAACGTAACACTGTTGCATCTAGTGTGGTTAGGCATGCTCAAAATAGTAGTTCTACATTGTGTGTTACTTTTACATCAGCTGTCTCACAGATTTGTAATATTGTGAGGAAAAATTGGAATATCATGACAGTGGATGACATAAGACAAATTGTTGGGACAGTTCTGTCTTTTACTTTTAAGAATAAAAAGAATCTGAAATGTATGTTATGTTATGTTATGATCAGACTTCACCAAAAAAGGTGACCTCACAGAGGACAGGCACTCTTAGCTGTAGGAACTGTACAGTTTGCACTTATGTTGAAAATGGAAATACTTTTCTACATCCAGACTCTGGTAGGTTGTTTAGTTTTACTTTACATGCTGACTATTCAAGTAGGGATTTGGTATATCTTGCTAGATGCAGGAAATGTCCAGCATTTTATGTTGGGAAGACCAACCGCTCTGTCAGAGAAAGAATGCATGAACATGTCAGTGAGATCCACGCAACTATAAATGCACTAGCTAAACATATTAGCAGTACATGCGTGGATCATGTCTTTGGCTTTCAGGTCATACATTTAATGAATTTTAATAGATGTTTGGGCGACGTCAGGAATAAGAGCAGGTAGAAACACGCTGGATCATCACCTTGCAGTCTGACAAAGGCTATAGTCTTAAGGAGTGTGTCTCTTTAAAGCCTCATTTGGGTTCTAGGAGTTTGCATAGGTAATTCCTGATAGGTTTTTACAGCTTAACTGCACATTTAAATCAGTTCTGTGTAGCAGTTATTTAATAGTCTGATGAAGCATCTCTTTGTAGATGTGAAAGTGCTTGCCTTGTTTTATATGTATTTCTTTCTTTTTATACAGTGTTTTAAGTCTGGATAGAATAAGTTTTAACCAGCACAGTGAGTCCGTGTTCCAGTCTTCTTCTTTTGCTGTTTTTGTGTTTCCTATTGGCCCTGCTAAATGAAAGATTTGATCTTTCTGTAAATAAGGAGCCTAAAATAGGATTTATTCACAAAGTGGGCAGAAGGACAGAAGGAAAAGAAAACCAATACATATGCTGGAATGCATGCATTCCTATAGGAGGAAGAAATGTTAATTTAAGCCCGAGCACTATGCAGAATACCTTTTGGAAGGATATCTATAAACTAGTTGAGGATTTACGTAACAAATTGTTCAAACAGCAGAAAAACATGGTACCCTTGTCTGAGGAAATGAATGCAATGGGAGCAGGGACTTGGCCTGGCAATCCTATCATACTGATAACAGTGTGGAGAGGAGATCAGATCAGATCAAGCAGCACAATGAGGAAGAATTCAAAAATCTAAATAATAAGCTGCAAAAACAAGTCAATTATCAGAGGCATTATGACATAATAGGGGAATAGGTGACATCACAGGAAGGAGGAGTCAGCTTCAATAAAAGTAGCAGCAGCCTTAGCAGCACCAATAGGAAAAAAGCCTAGAGCAGAGAAGCTCAAGATGGCAGTCTGTCAAGAAGAGAAAGATAATCTTACAAAACAGGGACTTAAAACACCAGAGAAGAAAATACAATACAAAGAAATGGAATTCAAAAGGATTACAACAAAAGATAAGGGTTAACAAAGGTGATTGAGGACCATGTACTAGGGCAAATTTAAAATGCAGCATTGAAAGGAGCAGAAGTAGTGAAAGAGAGCATAAAGTAGGATTTATTTGGGCAAAGGATCTCTTGGACAGAACCTGAGATGGGTATGAGGTCTGCTGGAGCAATAATGGAGTCAAAAAATTCTGGGCTTCTTCAATTACCATGGATAACACACTGTCTAACCTGTCTGCCAGGGTCTTGGCTACTATCTTGTTGTATGATATTGGTCTGTATGTTAATGTATGCATTAATCAATGATCTTGTTCTGCAGCTGCCTGCTTCTGTTAAGTCTCCTCCCACTTCATGCAGAACCACCATTCTTACTGTTGACATTGTAGATATACGATTCCATTCTGCCCTAGCCTGCTTTACTCCTCATCTTAACATCTACACTTATTCTTTTCCCCATTTATAAAATTACAGAGGATATTTTTGGGGCCTATTTATATCATAAATAGTTTTCTTTACATTATATGTGGAAATGTCTGCATCAAGCATAACATTCTACTCATCCTGTGTTCTGTAGCATCCCCTATATCCTTCCAGAGCCATTCACCCAGATCCCAGGATCCTGCCTCTTGAATATTATATATTTATGTCCTCCACTTGACTGACCCAGTAGAATCACTCTGCATCCAGTTGACCCATTTTTCCTCCAATGCGATCTAGGCCACTGGGAAGGCTCACCAGTCTCCAGCCTAATGTACTGTCTGTTTCTTTTCTTCTAGGATGGGGTAAGAGTCCTATAACTCATTTATTCACCTAACCAAGGCACTCGCCATTCCACGTAGACCAGGATGGGCACTCAGCTTCAATATTTCTGCAAACTCTGAGATGCATGCATGCTACCACACACACCTTCCAGATGTATGTGTCACACTGCTGCCAGAGTGTGCCCAGTTGGCTCATTTCCCATGAGTACAGCACTTAATTCTCCCTCTAATTATCACTCCTACAACAAGCCAGAACTGCCTCCCACCTCACAGGATAAGCAAGCCAGCAACAGCCACTCAGTTCCATCCTCTCAGTCTGACCACTCCACTGATCATGTCACTAGATGTGTACAGGTCATCTGGGCTGTACTCTGGGCTTCAGCTTCATCTCTCTGCATCATGGGCCTGAAAAGTCTACTGTCCAGGATTTGACAGAAGTATTTAAAGTTGCCTCTTATCCTCAGGCCCCCTTTCACTTTGTCTGTTCTCATCCTGTACTTTTACTACCTCCCTCTATTCCTTTTCTTCCAGACAGTTCCCCCACTGTCAGCCACTAATCCTTGCAATACCAGATTTCTGATACAGTCTTCCCTTTTATATCAGGTTTTATCACCAGTTCTCTTTGCATCAACTCCCCTTTGTCCTTTTCTCTACCCATACTTCTTTCTGCATCTCTGCTACTACAGTTCATTTTTTTTCATCTCATGAGATGTCCATTTCTTTCTTTGCCCTTCTATTCTCATTATAATTTCCTAATTGCCACCTTGATGCCACCCCTCCAGTGCTTCTCTAGTACATCTTTTTGTCCATTTATTTCACCATCTCTTCAGTTACCTTCCTCAGTGTTTTTTTTATTCCTGCCTATACAGATTATAACAGGCAGAACTTCATCTTGCCCCTCCCTCCATCCACTTGGATGATCCTATTCCTAGTCTGACTGCTGCATGATCTGAGATGCATCTTTCCTGTGTTTCTTGTCCTCAGAAATCTTTTCTGTCTGCTAATTTGTACGAGGCAATGCCTGGAGAAATGCTCTTTTTCCTTGATGTTTCCATCTCTATGAGTTAATGCAAAGATCCCATCAGCAACTCTTTTTGTATATGTTTCTCTAATTTTCTGCCAGTATTCCTTTTTTCCAAACATTGCATCCAATTCTGCATACACTGTCACACCAACCCCCCCCCCCAGATTAGCTCTAATCATCCCTTGTTGCCTGATCTTAATATTCAAAATGTGTGATAAACATCACGATCATCGCAGTACATATATTTTTTCCTGCTGTCCATCTAGATCCCCAAATCCTGCCCTGCCAAATGTTGTACTTCCTATATTAATACTTGTACACACCTTTTAAACAGCATTGATGTGACCATCTTCCTTCCACTTGCTTTGTGGTCTAATTATCCATTTAGATTTTAACTAAGAAAAATCTTATGACTCTCAGAGATACTTGGTAAGCAAATTGGTGCAACTAAGGAAATTATTTTTTTGAGCTGTGACACAGACTAGGAATTGCCTAAACATAGTAAAGTCTTACTGAGTCTAATTATGGTGGCTGCAAAAAAAAAAAAAAAAATTACTAGAAAATGGAAATCAAAGTCTAAACAATCTTTACTAGTAGAAGTGAATACAGTAACAGAGATAAAACAACTGGAAGTGAGATCTTTAGAAAAGGGTTGGAGCAAATTACATGGAAATATGGGAATTGTGGGAACAATACATGCGGAGGAGGAACGAAGTTTAAAAATAGGCAGGATATGAATGAGCCGTGTAATGTTTAACTGACAATCTGACAATGACTGGATAGATTATAATGTATAATGTTTGTAACTACAATTATGTCAATATGGTTTGTGATGTATAATGTTTGTAACGAAATGTATGTCAATATGGTTTGTGTACATTTATATAAATGTATGATTGCCTATGTCATATGTGATAATTTAATAAAGATGTTTCATATTTAAAAACAAATCTTACCACTCTCTCTACTTTTCAGCTGTAACATTACATTTTTTTTTCATGCAACTTTTTCCTTTTTATTGAGTTTGAAAATCCTCCCGTATTCCACATGATAGCATTTATCATCTCTACCTTCTTGGGCGTATTTCATTTCTCCCACACCCACTCCTCTAGGACGGACCCATTTGACTCCCCTAACCCTGAACTGTGCCTCTGAGATGGACTATTTTTCCCTGGGCCTGGACCTGTTCTCAGACCCCTTCACCCATCTTCAGAGATCTGTTAGTCAAGTGGCATAGCTTGTAACAAATATGCTCTGTATCGGGAGCAATTAATTATCTCTTTGGCTTTCCTTCTTCCCTACCTTTGGTCTCTTGTCCCCCATGCCCTTCTTTCCTTGTTTCCCCCTTCTGTTATTCAGTGCTCTTCCCTTTGCCTAATCACTGATTCCTTCATAGTCTCTACCCATAACTCATCAGTCTCAAGCCGCTTTGTTTTATTTTATTATCAGTCATTCCTGCTTTCATCTTATTTTTATTTATTTTACATTTGTTGACCGGGCTAGTCCAGTTGGATATATGTCCATTTTCAGCAGAGGCCCAGGGAGAAAAGCTCCTCGAAAACACAGTAAAATTTATATAAAATAACAGTTTTCAACAGATACAGGTACAATACATATTTAAGCAATTTTATACATGACAGATTTTACAGATGTGGGTACATTAAATATATAAGCAAATATTTTCACTTCAAAACATGTCTGCTTACAGAATCATATTACTTATAACATTTGTTAGTTATAGGGGAGATATGGATGAAGACGTTTTAGTGATATATAAGGCCCATTTTCTTTATGATTTTCAATAGGCAATTAGTATATACAGTTGATGTGATGGGTGTCTTTGTGAAAAAAGGTGTAATTAGTCTGGGTTCACATAGGGACATAACCAATGGGATTTAAGGTAGGTTTTCAGCTTGCTTTTAAATTGTGTTAGTGAGGAAAGGAGGGCAGGTCACTGGAGAGTGAGTTCCAGGTTTTACCCACGGTATTAGAGAATGAAGAGTCACCAGCCATATTGTTGGTTTTACCTATTTGTACTAATATTTTATTAGATGAGCGTAGGGTCTTAAGGTTGTTGTAGAGGGTGATAAGGTTGGTATGAATTAGAGGTATTAGTAGGCTGATACAGGATTTTGTAGGCAACTGTTAATTGGTTAAATAGAAGTAAATTTGGCAACTCTAGCGATCCTAGTTCATAATTAGTACAGTGATGGGTTCTGAATGTAGAGCCTGTTGCAAATCTGGAAATATTATTGCAGGAGACAGCCAGCTTGTTCAAGTTGTTTTAGAGAGGTTAGTATATATAGGGGAAGCATAGAGGAGGGTGGAGATTAAGTGGGTGTGGGCAATAGTAGCCCTTGCTAGTGGGGTGAGAAAAGATTTGATTCTATAGAGGGAGCCTAGTTTTTTGTTGACTGTTTTTATGGTACTGTTAATTTGAGTATCAAAGTTAAGGTTATTATCAATAACCAATCACTTTTTCTACATTTTCTGTAACTGTGAGCCCCCACGAGAAACTGAATTACCTGTCTTGATTTTCCTACACTTCTAGGTTTAATAGAACACATTATGACTTAGAACCGATGACTACAAAAAATAACAGTCTCTAAGTCATTAAATTGTTCAAACACCATAGTAAAGAAAGTAATAACAACAAGGGAAACAACGTAAAATAAAATTACTTTACATAAAAATAAACCAAAATAAGATAAAAATCTAACAGACAAAAAGACACACCTATATAGCTATCTTTCGATCTGGTGGTTTTATATTAGAATTATTTTCTTTGAGTCCCACATTATTTGATTGTCCTTGACAGTTGCAGGACCTGTATATTTCCATTGAGGCATGCACTTACCTTGCATGACCTCATCTTACCCTTAGTCTGGCTAATTTTGAATACACTAGATATGTGCAAGAACAATTTAAAGAAATGAGAGAATATGTCTTGACTAACAGCATCAGCATAACTGCCAAGCTATGCATGCGATCTTATGTTTGTATGTATGTGTGTATATTTAGTAAAAACTGCAAGAAAGACCCAGACAAGTCTGAGACTTCAATGTGAAATACCATAAACCTGCCGTATTGGAAGCCAGTGGAATATATGTAAATAACCCCTTAAGGACATACCAGTGTTTCAACTATGTGGCTTATGAAAACTCATGACTTTTTACTTTTTAAGTCCTTATGAGTACATTCAGGCCAATAATGCCAAACCCCACTAGCTGCTGACATGCTCTGTTTCAGCCTTTTTCTGACCTTCTCAGTACAGCATAAGTGGATTGTTTGGCTATACTTTTGAAACACATAGCATAAAAATCAAGTCTGATGTCCACAAACGTTAGGGTGCCTGTACAATATCTCAAATAGCATCCAAACCAAGGGGTAAAAAGGTGACACAGAAAAAAACAAACATTGAGTAAAAACTTCAAGAAAGCCCCAGCTGAGTCAGAGAAGTAACAATGTCATAAATGGCTGAAACATGGTGAAACATTTGCAATATTATGTGTTCAGAACTTGTACTCCCCCAGATAGATAGATGAAGCCCTTCGGACAGGGCACTCCTGATGGTTGCACATCTCACTGCAGGATGAGAGGCACTGAATCCCCACGTATGACACTATTTCCGTAGTCACTGACTAAATTCCAAAGTTTCTCTTGATATGCAAATGCCATACTAGGTGGCAGGTGGATTTCCCTTAGCAGGTATCTTTTCACATATACAAACATATATATATATATTATAAAAATACTGGTGTTACTACATCATCTGTGACACAACACTTTTTAAAGGGTACTCCTAAGAGCACTCAGTAATTTAGCTGACATTATTTTTTGCACTCATTACAGATTGTTAAATAGCTTTTAAATCAAATGGACACTGCTACTGGACAGAAAAGGATAAAAAAGATAGAGTTGTTAAATTAATACTTTTGTTCAGTACCTGAGCAGAAGATGAAGGGGAAAATTATCAAAAGTAGAGAGGAACACAACCAAGCATAAGGAGGTTGTTCCCGTTCATTCCACAGAGGAACCGGTCTTGCTCATGCTCAATAAACTAGGCATGCTAAATCAGTGAGACCCAAAGATAATCACTCTGTTGTCCTTAAGAACTGAGTTGAGAACTGTCAGTACCAATTACAAACCTTTTAGACTGAGTCATTGGAAGGGTATGTAAAGACACCGGAACACAGTTGTGATATAATACCTTTTATTAGACCACCATAGATTTTGCAGTTACTGGAGCTTTCAAGCGGGTATCAGCCCTTCATCAGGAATTATTAAGTTACTGATGTTAAATACAGTGCTTAAATATCTGCTTGTGTCTAGAAAGGGAAGTACATCATTTATTTCCAACTGACTAAAAAAAAGAAATCTTGGAAAATGTGTAGCTTATGCTACACCTCAGAGACAGTTTGTGTGTTTGTGTGTGTGTGTGTGTTTGTGTGTGTGT